>NC_052086.1:27701706-27896706 GCF_015852505.1 Tachyglossus aculeatus | reverse complement strand
CAGTGCTCTGCACATAGTAAGCGCTCAATAAATACGATTGATGATGATGAATGAATGGATGGATGGATGGATGGATGGGGTTACGGTGGGGGTTCCCCAAGGTTCAGTGCTTGGTCCCCTTCTGTTCTCAATCTACACTCACTCCCTTGGTGACCTCATTCGCTCCCACGGCTTCAACTATCATCTCTACGCTGATGACACCCAGATCTCCATCTCTGCCCCTGCTCTCTCCCCCTCCCTCCAGGCTCGCATCTCCTCCTGCCTTCAGGACATCTCCATCTGGATGTCCGCCCGCCACCTAAAGCTCAACATGTCGAAGACTGAGCTCCTTGTCTTCCCTCCCAAACCTTGTCCTCTCCCTGACTTTCCCATCTCTGTTGACGGCACTACCATCCTTCCCGTCTCACAAGCCCGCAACCTTGGTGTCATCCTCGACTCCGCTCTCTCATTCACCCCTCACATCCAAGCCGTCACCAAAACCTGCCGGTCTCAGCTCCGCAACATTGCCGAGATCCGCCCTTTCCTCTCCATCCAAACTGCTACCCTGCTCATTCAAGCTCTCATCCTATCCCGTCTGGACTACTGCACCAGCCTTCTCTCTGATCTCCCATCCTCGTGTCTCTCTCCACTTCAATCCATACTTCATGCTGCTGCCCGGATTATCTTTGTCCAGAAACGCTCTGGGCATATTACTCCCCTCCTCAAAAACCTCCAATGGCTACCGATCAATCTGCGCATCAGGCAGAAACTCCTCACCCTGGGCTTCAAGACTGTCCATCACCTCGCCCCCTCCTACCTCACCTCCCTTCTCTCCTTCTCCAGCCCAGCCCGCACCCTCCGCTCCTCCACCACTAATCTCCTCACCGTACCTCGCTCTCGCCTGTCCCGCCGTCGACCCCCGGCCCACGTCATCCCCCGGGCCTGGAATGCCCCCAATCCCTCTGCCCCTCCGCCAAGCTAGCTCTCTTCCTCCCTTCAAGGCCCTGCTGAGAGCTCACCTCCTCCAGGAGGCCTTCCCAGACTGAGCCCCTTCCTTCCTCTCCCCCTCGTCCCCCTCTCCATCCCCTCATCTTACCTCCTTCCCTTCCCCACAGCACCTGTATATATGTATATATGGTTGCACATATTTATTACTCTATTTATTTATTTATTTATTTATTTTACTTGTACATTTCTATCCTATTTATTTTATTTTGTTAGTATGTTTGGTTTTGTTCTCTGTCTCCCCCTTTTAGACTGTGAGCCCACTGTTGGGTAGGGACTGTCTCTATGTGATGCCAATTTGTACTTCCCAAGCGCTTAGTACAGTGCTCTGCACATAGTAAGCGCTCAATAAATACGATTGATTGATTGATTGATTGATGAATGAATGAATGATGGCCGGCCCCGCGCCGCTGTGAGGGGGCCACGGCGCAGGCGCGCGGACCACGCGCCGGGCCCCAGGACCTCTCGCGAGAGCAGAAGCCGGAAGTGCGGCCGGGCCCCAGGACCTCTCGCGAGAGCAGAAGCCGGAAGTGAGGCCGGTGAGGGCGGCAGGCGTGGAGGCCGCCATGGGGAAGCTGCTGAGGCGCCACAATGTGAAGGGGCGACTGCAGCGGCCGGGCCCAAAGGCCGCCGCCGCCGCCGCCGACACCCCGGGGGACACGCCCGTCGTGCGCCTCGAACTGCACGGTAAAGGCACAGAGCCCGGGCTCTGGAGTCGCGGGTCGTGGGTTCGAATCCCGCCCCCAACGCTCGTCAGGCTGGGTGACCTTGAGCGAGTCACTTCACTTCTCTGGGCCTCAGTTCCCTCATCTGGAAATAGGGAACGAAGGCTGGGAGCCCCACGTGGGACAACCTGATCCCCCTGTATGCTCCACAGCGCTTTGCACACAGTAAGCGCTTAATAAATGCCGTTATTATTATTATTATTATCAGTAGCATCAGCCACGCGACTGTACTTCACTTCTCTGGGCCTCAGTTCCCTCATCTGGAAATAGGGAACGAAGGCTGGGAGCCCCCCGTGGCACAACCTGATCCCCTTGTATGCTCCACAGCGCTTTGCACACAGTAAGCGCTTAATAAATGCCATTATTATTATTATTATTACCAATAGCATCAGCCACGCGACTGTGGGCGAGTCGCTTCACTTCTTTAGGCCTCAGTTCCCTCATCTGTAAATTGGGGATAAAGACTGTGAGCCCCCCGTGGGACAACCTGATCCCCTTGTATCCTCCCCAGCGCTTACAACAGTGCTTTGCACACAGTAAGCGCTTAAATGCCATTATTAAAATTATTATTATTAATAGCATCAGCCACTTGTCAGCGGTGCGACTTTGGGCGAGTCACTTCACTTCTCTGGGCCTCAGCTCCCTCATCTGGAAATCGGGGGTAAAGACTGGGACAACCTGATCCCGATGTATGCTCCACAGCGCTTTGCACACAGTAAGCGCTTAATAAATGCCATTATTATTATTATTATTATCAATAGCATCAGCCACGCGACTGTGGGCGAGTCACTTCACTTCTCTGGGCCTCAGTTCCCTCATCTGGAAATCGGGGATAAAGACTGGGACAACCTGATCCCCTTGTATGCTCCCCAGCGCTTAGAACAGTGTTTTGCACACAGTAAGCGCTTAATCAATGCCATTATTAATCTTATTATCAGTAGCATCAGCCCTTGTCAGCCGTGCGACTTGGGGCGAGTCACTTCACTTCTCTGGGCCTCAGTTCCCTCATCTGTAAATAGGGGACGAAGACTGGGAGCCCCACGTGGGACAACCTGATCCCCTTGTATCCTTCTCAGCGCTTAGAACAGTGTTTTGCACACAGTAAGCGCTTAATAAATGCCCTCATTATTATTATTATCAATAGCATCAGCCACGCGACTGTGGGCGAGTCACTTCACTTCTCTGGGCCTCAGTTCCCTCATCTGGAAATCGGGGATAAAGACTGGGACAACCTGATCCCCTTGTATGCACCCCAGCGCTTAGAACAGTGTTTTGCACACAGTAAACGCTTAATAAATGCCATTATTGTTATTATCAATAGCATCAGCCACGCGACTGTGGGCGAGTCGCTTCACTTCTCTGGGCCTCAGGTCCCTCATCTGTAAATAGGGGATGAAGACTGGGAGCCCCCCGTGGGACAACCTGATCCCCTTGTATCCTTCTCAGCGCTTAGAACAGTGTTTTGCACACAGTAAGCGCTTAGTAAATGCCATTATTATTATTATTATTATTATTATTATTATTATTATTATCAATAGCATCAGCCATGCTACTGTGGGCGAGTCACTTCACTTCTCTGGGCCTCAGTTCCCTCATCTGTAAATCGGGGATAAAGACTGGGACAACCTGATCCCCTTGTATGCTCCACAGCGCTTTGCACACAGTAAGCGCTTAATAAATGCCATTATTATTATTATTATTATCAATAGCATCAGCCACGCGACTGTACTTCACTTCTCTGGGCCTCAGTTCCCTCATCTGGAAATCGGGGATAAAGGCTGGAACAACCTGATCCCCTTGTATGTTCCACAGCGCTTTGCACACAGTAAGCGCTTAATAAATGCCATTATTATTATTATCAATAGCATCAGCCACGCGACTGTGGGCGAGTCGCTTCACTTCTCTGGGCCTCAGTTCCCTCATCTGGAAATTGGGGATAAGGACTGGGACAACCTGATCCCCTTGTATGCTCCCCAGCGCTTAGAACAGTGTTTTGCACACAGTAAGCGCTAATAAATGCCATTATTATTATTATTATCAATAGCATCAGCCACGTGACAGTGGGCGAGTCACTTCACTTCTCTGGGCCTCAGTTCCCTCATCTGGAAATCGGGGATGAATGATAATGCTGGTATTTGCTAAGTGCTTACTATGTGCAAAGCACTGTTCTAAGCGCTGGGAGATGACGTTGTCCCATGGGGGGCTCAGTCTTAATCCCCGTTTTACAGCTGAGGGAACTGAGGCACAGAGAAGTGAAGTGACTAGCCCAAGGTCACACCACTCAAAGCCCTCCCAAAATGACACCTCTTCCAGCAGCCCTTCCTTGATTAATTTTTCTCTCCCTAGTTCATCTCCCAAATATCATCTCCACACTCACACTACAGTCCTCTAGACTCTAAGCTCATTATGGGCAGGGAACTGCCCACTAATTCTGTTGTATTGTACTCTTCCAAGTGCTCAGTACAATGCTCAGGACCTAGTAAGCCCTCAATACCACTAATTGGTTCACTTTTCTATCTTTCGATTCTCGTTTTCTTAACAGTGGTTTGGCTCCCCAAGGCTGTGAGCCCCCCGTGGGACAACCTGATCCCCTTGTATCCTCCCCACCGCGTAGAGCAGCGCTGTGCACACAGTAAGCGCTTAATAAATGCCATTATTATTATTATTATTATCAACAGCATCAGCCACGCGACTGTGGGTGAGTCCCTTCACTTCTCTGGGCCTCATTTCCCTCATCTGGAAATCTGGGATGAAGACTGGGAGCCCCCCGTGGGACAACCTGATCCCCTTGTATCCTCCCCACCGCTTAGAGCTGCGCTTTGCACACAGTAAGCGCTCAGTAAATGCCATCATTATTATTATTATTATCAATAGCATCAGCCACGCGACTGTGGGCGAGTCACTTCACTTCCCTGGGCCTCAGTTCCCTAATCTGTAAATCGGGGATGAAGACTGGGAGCCCCCCGTGGGACAACCTGATCCCCTTGTATCCTCCCCAGTGCTTAGAACAGTGCTTTGCATACAGTAAGCACTTAATAAATGCCATTATTAATGTTCTTATTATCGATAGCATCAGCACTTGTCAGCCGTGCGACTTTGGGCGAGTCACTTCACTTCTCTGGGCCTCAGTTCCCTCATCTGTAAATCGGGGATAAAGACTGTGAGCCCCCCGTGGGACAACCTGATCCCCTTGTATCCTCCCCAGCGCTTAGAACAGTGCTTTGCACACAGTAAGCGCTTAATAAATGTCATTATTAATATTATTATTATTAATTGCATCAGCCACTTGTCAGCCGTGCGACTTTGGGCGAGTCACTTCACTTCTCTGGGCCTCAATTACCTCATTGGTAAAATGGGAATTAAGACTGTGAACCCCCCGTGGGACAACCCGATCACTTACAAAGTGATCCCCAGCACTTAGAACAGTGCTTTGCACATAGTAAGCGCTTAATAATAATAATAATGATGGCATTTATTAAGCGCTTACTATGTGCAAAGCACTGTTCTAAGCGCTGGGGAGGTTACAAGGCGATCAGGTTGTCCCACGGGGGGCTCACGGTCTTCATCCCCATTTTACAGATGAGGGAACTGAGGCCCAGAGAAGTGAAGTGACTTGCCCAAAGTCACGCAGCTGACAGTTGGCAGAGGCGGGGCTTGAACCCATGACCTCTGACTCCAAAGCCTGGGCTCCTTCCACTGAGCCACGCTGCTTCTCCTATATAAACACCATTAGTATTATTATTATTAATAATGACAATGGCATTTGTTAAGCCAAGCGCTGTTCTAAGCGCTGGGTAGGATACAAGGGGATCAGGTTGTCCCACATGGGGCTCCCAGTCTTCATCCCCGATTTACAGATGAGGGAACTGAGGCCCAGAGAAGCGCAGCGACCCCTCCTTTCTCTCCCCCTTCCCACCCCCCCCCCGCCTTACCTCCTTCCCCTCCCCACAGCACCTGTATATATGTTTGTGCAGATTTATTACTCTATTTTGATTGTACATATTTACTAGTCTGTTTATTTTATTTTGTTAATATGTTTTGTTATCTGTCTCCCCCTTCTATACTGTGAGCCCGCTGTTGGGTAGGGACCGTCTCTATATGTTGCCAACTTGGACTTCCCAAGCGCTTAGTACAGTGCTGTGCACACAATAAGCGCTCAATAAATACAGTTAATGAATGAATAATAGAGAAGTAGCGTGGCTCAGTGGAAGAAGCCTGGGCTTTGGAGTCAGAGTCATGGGTTCAAATCCCAGCTCCGCCAAGTGTCAGCTGTGTGACTTTGGGCAAGTCATTTCTCTGTGCCTCAGTTCCCTCGTCTGTAAAATGGGGATTAAGACTGTGAGCCCCCCGTGGGACAACCCGATCACTTTGTAACCTCCTCGGTGCCCAGAACAGTGCTTTGCAGAAGTAAGTGCTTAATACAAACCGTCATTATTATTAATAATGACAATGGCATTTGGTAAACCAAGCACTGTTCTAAGCGCTGGGGAGGATACAAGGGGATCAGGTTGTCCCACGTGGGGCTCCCAGTCTTCATCCCCGTTTTACAGATGAGGGAACTGAGGCCCAGAGAAGTGAAGTGACTCGCCCAAAGTCGCACAGCTGACAAGTGGCAGATGCTACTGATCAATCAATCAATCAGTCATATGTATTGAGTGCTTACTGTGTGCAGAGCACTGTACTAAGCGCTTGGGAAGTACAAGTTGGATGCCTGTCTACTTGTTTTGTTGTCTATCTCCCCCAACTAATAATAATAGTAATGGTACTTGTTAAGCGCATACTATGTGCCAAGCACTGTTCCAAGCGCCAGGGTAGATAATAATAATGGTGGTATTTGTTAAGCACTTACTATGTGCCTAGCACTGTTCTACGCGCTGGGGTAGATAATAATAATGGTGGTATTTGTTAAGCGCTTAGTATGTGCCAAGCACTGTTCTAAGCACTGGGGTATATAATAATAATAATAATGGTGGTATTTGTTAAGCGCTTACTATGTGCCAAGCACTGTTCTAAGCACTGGGGTAGATAATAATAATAATTATAGTGGTATTTGTTAAGAGCTTACTATGTGCCAAGTACTGTTCTAAGCACTGGGGTAGATAATAATAATTATAGTGGTATTTGTTAAGCGCTTACTATGTGCCAAGCACTGTTCTAAGCACTGGGGTAGATGATAATAATAATTATAGTGGTATTTGTTAAGAGCTTACTATGTGCCAAGTACTGTTCTACGCACTGGAGGAGATACAAGGGTATCAGGTTGTCCCACGTGGGGCTCCCAGTCTTCATCCCCATTTTACAGATGAGGGAAATGAGGCACAGAGAAGTGAAGTGACTCACCCAAAGTCGCACAGCTGACAAGTTGCGGATGCTATTGATGCCTGTCTGCTTGTTTTGTTGTCTGTCTCCCCCATATAATAATAATAATAATAATAATAATGTGCCAAATACTGTTCTAAGTGCTGGGGTAGATATAATAACAATAATAGTAATAATAATAATAATGGTATTTGTTAAGCGTTTACTATGGGCCAAGCACTGTTTTAAGCACTGGGGTAGATACATGGTGATCAGGTTGTCCAACATGGGGCTCACAGTCTTCATCCCCATTGTACAGATGAGGTACTTGAGGCCCAGAGGAGTAAAGCGGCTTGCCCAAGGTCACACAGCCGACCTGTGGCAGAGTCGGAATTAGAACCCATGATCTTTTGACTCCCAAGCCCGGACTCTTTCCGCTAAGCCATGCTGCTTCTGTGAGCCTGTTGTTGGGTAGGGACTGTCTCTGTTGCCAAATTGTACCTTCCAGGCACTTAGTACAGTGCTCTGCATGCAGTAAATGCTCAATAAATACGATCGAATGAATGAATGGAGCCGGGATTAGAACCCACCACCTCTGACTCCCAAACCCGTGCTCTTTCCACTAAGCCACGCCACCTTTATACCTTCCTCTCCTTAAGCACGAGGAAAGAGAAGAAAGGAGAGGAGAGAATGATGATTGTGTCTGCTGATTGCGTTGTACTCGCCCAAGTGCTTAGTTAATTAATGAATTAATAATGGTATTTTGTGAAGCTTACTGTGTGCAGAGCACTGTAGTAACTAGTATGGCACAAGCAAATCAATAAATACGAGTGAATGAATGAATCAGGTTGGACACCGTCCCTGTCCCATGTGGGGCTCACAATCTCAGTCCTCATTTTACAGATGAGGTAACTGAGGCACAGTGAAGTGACTTGCCCAGGGCCACACGGCAGACAAGTGAAGCAGCGTGGCTCAGTGGAAAGAGCCCGGGCTTTGGAGTCAGAGGTCATGGGTTCAAATCCCGGCTCCGCCAATTGTCAGCTGTGTGACTTTGGGCAAGTCACTTAACTTCTCTCTGCCTCAGTTACCTCATCTGTAAAATGGGAATGAAGAATGTGAGCCCCCCCCGTGGGACAACCTGATCACCTTGTAACCTCCCCAGCGCTTAGAACAGTGCTTTGCACATAGTAAGTGCTTAATAAATGCTATTATTATTATTATTATAAGTGGCGGAGCAGGGATTGGAGCCCATGACCTGACACCCAGGCCTGTGCTGTATCCGACACACAACGCTGTGTCTCTTCTGCCTAGTCCGGTGCTCGGCACGTAGTAGGCACTCAAATAGGATTGATCAGTTGAAAATAGGACATGAGTGTGTCCTCCATTTAGTCTGAGATATTTGTTCCCTGTTGGCTGGGATCTCTGAACGGATTGGGCAGACTGCGCCAATTCAACGCATCCCCAACCGCCTTGATAATAACAATGATGATATTGAATCATTATGGTCTTTGTTAGGTACTTACTGTGTGCCAACAACTGTAAACTCTGGGATAGATTCAAGATAATCATGCCAGACATGGTCCCTGTCCCGTAAGGGACTCGTAGTCTAAGGAGGAACGGCTGGTATTGAATCTTAATTTTACAGATGAGGCAATCGAAGCACAGAGAAGTGAATTGACTTCCCCATGGTTACACAGCAGGCAAGTGGCAGAGCAGGGATTACAGCCCAGCTCCGGTGACTCTCAGGGCCGTGCTCATTCGTTCATCTTTTTAGACTGTGAGCCCACTGTTGGGCAGGGACTGTCTCTAGATGTTGCCAATTTGTACTTCCCAAGCGCTTAGTACAGTGCTCTGCACACAGGAAGCGCTCAATAAATACGATTGATGATGATGATGATCCGTACAGTTGTATTTATTGATTGCGTCAGCAACAACAAACTACACTCACTGTACAACTACTAAACCCTACTACAATCCGTTGATAAATTAATTGTGACCTAGAGAATCAGCGTGGCCTAGAGAAAGGAGCACAGTCTTAATCCCAGTACTAATCCCGACTGGAAGCTCGTTGTGGGCAGGGAATGTGTCAGTTTATTGTTGTATTGTACTCTCCCAAGTGCTTAGTACAGTGCATTGCACAAAGTAAGTGCTCAGTAAGTAGTTGAATTATGATTATGAGGATTGGGATGAAACAAAAACTCCTCACTGTTGGCTTCAAAGTTCTCCATCATCTTGCCCCTTCTTACCTCACCTCCCTTCTCTCCCTCTACACCCCAGCCCGCACACTCCGCTCCTCTGGTGCTAACCTTCTCGCTGTGCCTCGAACTCGCCTCTCCCACTGTTGACCCCTGGCTCACATCCTACCTCTGGACCGGAATGCCCTCCCTCCACAAATCCGCTAACAGTCACTCACTCTTCCCCCGTCCAAAGCCCTACTGAAGGATCACCTCCTCCAAGAGACCTTCCCAGCTTTAGCCCCCCACCATTTCCTCAGCTCCCCCTCCCTTCCGCATCACCTCGACTCACTCCCTTTGCTTCCCCCCTCCCCGCCCCACAGCACTTACGTATATATGTATTTATACTGATGCCTGCTTGCTTACTAATACTGCTCACTGATGTGTATATATATCTGTATTTCTATTTATTCGTCGTCGTCATCATCATCAATCGTATTTATTGAGCGCTTACTATGTGCAGAGCACTGTACTAAGCGCTTGGGAAGTACAAATTGGCAACAAATAGAGACAGTCCCTACCCGACAGTGGGCTCACAGTCTAAAAGGGGGAGACAGAGAACAAAACCAAACGTGCTAACAAAATAAAATAGAATAGATATGTACAAATAAAATAAATAAATAAATAGAGTAAAAAATATGTACAAACATATATACATATATACAGGTGCTGTGGGAAAGGGAAGGAGGTAAGATGGGGAGGATGGAGAGGGGGACGAGGGGGAGAGGAAGGAAAGGGCTGAGTGTGGGAAGGCCTCCTGGAGGAGGTGAGCTCTCAGCAGGGCCTTGAAGGGAGGAAGAGAGCTAGCTTGGCGGATGGGCAGAGGGAGGGCATTCCAGGCCCGGGGGATGACGTGGGCCGGGGATGGCGGGATATTGATGTTTATTGATATTGATGCTTCTTTACTTATTTTGATATCCGTCTCCCTACTCCTAGACTGTAGACCTGGTGTGGGTGGGGATTGTCTCTATCCCTGAATTGTACTTTAATAATAATAATATTATAATATCTAATATCTTTTAGACTGTGAGCCCACTGTTGGGTAGGGACTGCCTCTGTATGTTGCCAACTTGTACTTCCCAAGCGCTTAGTGCAGTGCTCTGCACACAGTAAGCGCTCAATAAATACAATTGATTGATTGATTAATAGTAATAATAATGGTATTTAAATGCTTACTATGTGCCAAGCACTGTTCTAAGCGCTGGGGGGATATAAGGTAATCAGGTTGTCCCACGTGGGGCTCACAGTCTTAATCTCCATTTTCTAGATGAGGGAACTGAGGCACGGAGAAGTTACGTGACTTGTCCAAACTCACGTAGCAGACAAGAGGCGGAGCTGGGGTTAGAACCCGTGACCTCCGACTCCCAAGTCTGTGCTCTTTCCTCTGAGTCACGCTGCTTCTCAGGCTGGCCACGCTACTTTCCAAGCGCTCAGTACAGTGCTCTGCACACAGTAAGCACTCAATAAATATGATTGAATGAATGAAAAGTTCGGCCCTGGAGCTGAATTAATTTAGTGGGTACTTCTGCGGAAGGTGGGAGGTAATCAAAGTGGCCTTCCCCAACTATTTCCGTTCTCTTCAGATTATTTCCCTCCAACTATTATCTTAGAACTTTTTCACTAACTACTCATCTGTTTACTTGCATCCGCCCCTGACACTTTTATAGATACCTTATGTACACTATTACTTACTCTTTATGGGCACTAGTTCACATGCATTCACTTTTCCTTCACCTTTTTGTAAATTGTTTTAACTTCCATCTTCCCTGCCAGATTCCTTGAGGGTGTGGTGTTGTACTCCCCCAAGCGCTTAGTACAGTGCTGTGCTTATAGTAGGTATTCAGTAATTGTTTGATGTTATTTTCAAAGGGAAGGCCCACATTGTTCTTAACAGTTTTAGTAGCATTCATCCAAACCAGAAAAACCTTTAGGGCATTGGCAATATGGTTAATATCTTCTGTTTGGAAGGCATTCATTCAGTCAGTCGTATTTATTGAGCGCTTACTATGTGCAGAGTACTGTACTAAGCACTTGGAAAGTACAATTCGGCAACAAATAGAGGCAATCCCTACCCAATAGCAGGCTCATCTGTGCTTACGCTCAGTTTATGAGGTATTGGAATGAAGAAGATTCCTATGATGTCGTAGAGCCGGAGTCTCTCTCATTTCAGGTAAGGAGGTGTTGAAAGGCGTGGATGCCAGCAATGCCCTCGTCCTGCCGGGAAAGAAGAAGAAGAAGACCAAAGTCACTTTTCAACTTAAAAAAGAGAGAAAGCCCCTGACGCGAAAAGAGAAGAAAGCCCTGCAGAGGATTTTGGAGCAGAAAGAAAAAAAAAGTCAGGTAGGTCATTGGTCGAATGGTCTCCAAGAGATAAGTGGCAGCGTGGTCTAGTAGAAAGAGCGTGAGTCTGGGAGTCGAGAGACTTGGGTTTTAATCCCAGCTCCGTCATAGTGTGCTGAAGAGCCCTGGGTAGATCTTGAAATCTCGGGGCTTCAAGATTGTGAACCCCGGGTGGATCAGGGTCTGTGTCCAATACGATGATCTTGCATCTATCCCAGAGCTTAGCACAGTGCTTGGCACACAGTAAGCACTTAGTAAATATAGTAGTAATAATAAAAAAAGTAATCAGAAGTAGCATGGGAAAGAGCACAGGTCTGGCCGTGAGAGGACCTGGGTCCCAATCCCAGCTCTGCCACTTGTCTGCTCTGTGACCTCGGGCAAGTCACTTAACTTCTCTGTGCCTCAGTTTCTGAATCTACAAGATGGGGATTAAATTCTATTCCCATCTACTTAAACTGTGAGCCCCATGTAGTACAGGGACTGTACCAACCTAATTATCTCATTTCTACCCTCATTTCATGTCTGCTTTCATCATCATCATCATCATCATCAATCGTATTTATTGTGACCTTTGTGACCTTTGCGACCTTTGGCAAGTCACTTTACTTCTCCGTGCCTCAGTTACCTCATCTGTAAAATGAGGATTGAGATTGTGAGCCCGTGGGGGACAGGGACTGTGTCCAACCGGATTTCCTCGTATCCATCCCAGTGCTTAGTACAGTGCCTGGCACATGGTAAGCGCTAAACAAATTCCATAATTATTATTAACTCTTAACTTCTCTGTGCCTCAGTCACCTCGTTTATAAAGTGGGAATTAAGACTGCGAGCCCCACTTTGGGACATGACCTGATTAGCCCTCTGGGACTCCATGTGTCCATGGAGTCACTATGGGTCGGAGAACGATTCAACAGCATAAGACAAGACAAGACCCGACCCCAATATTTAGTAAAGTACCGTGGCTCAGTGGAAAGAGCACAGGCTTTGGAGTCAGAGGTCATGGGTTCAAATCCCGGCTCCACCATATGTCTGCTTTGTGACCTTGGGCAAGTCACTTAACTTCTAGGAGCCTCAGTTACCTCATCTGTAAAATGGGGATGATGACTGTAAGCCCCATGCGGGACAACCTGATCACCTTGTATCCCCCCAGCGCTTAGAACAGCGCTTTGTACGCGCTTAACAAATGCCATCATCATTATTATTATTATAAAGTACCTGGCATGTAAATACCATAAAAAACCAAAACCACGACCAAAAAAAAAAAAAACCCCTCTCTTATTTAGTTGTGTAGAGTAGGTGACCACTTTCATTATTTTGTCTGCGGCGAGCTGCGATGCTAAGGCCCTCCGGGCCCCACTTCCAACTTCTTTAACGACTTTGACCCCTTCCTCACATTCCTTCTCTCCTTCTCCATGCCCACTCTGATCCTTGGAGACTTCAATATCCACATGGATATCCCTAACGACTCCTCTGCCGCCCGCCTTCTATCTCTCCTTGACGCTGCCAACCTCTTCCTCCACCCCACCTCACCCACTCACCAACTTGGTCATACACTCGACCTCATCATCTCCTACCGCTGCACTGTGTCCACCCTCACCAACTCTGTGATCCCTCTCTCTGATCATAATCTTCTCACCTGCCTCCTCACTCACACTCCTTTCCCCTGTAAATCCGTATTACTCCCTCACAGAGATCTCCGCTCTCTGGACCCCACCCATCTTTCGGAACGCCTCACACCCCACCTCGCCGCCCTCTCCTCTCTACCCAGTCTTGATGATCAGATTACTGCTCTCAACTCTACCCTTTCTACTCAGCTAGACTCGCTCGCTCCCCTTTCCCTTCGCCGCTCTCGCACCACTAACCCACAGCCCTGGATCACTGCCACTGTCCGCCTCCTTCGCTCTTATGCTCGAGCTGCCGAACGCTGCTGGCGAAAGTCTAAACACCATGCCAACCTCGTTCACTTCAAGTTTATCCTTTCCTGCCTTAACTCAGCCCTCTCTTCTGCCAGACAAAACTATTTCTCCTCCCTTATTGACACCCATGCCCATCACCCCCGCCAGCTCTTCCGTACATTCAACTCCCTTCTCAGGCCCCCGGTTCCTCCCCCTCCTCCTTCCCTCACCCCCAACGATCTGGCCTCCTACTTCATTAACAAAATTAAATCCATCAGGTCCGACCTCCCCAAAGTCTCTTCCCCCCTTTCTCCAACCCCCCGGCTCTCAACATTCTCTGCTACTCTCCCATCCTTCCCAGTGGTATCCTCAGAGGAACTCTCCTCCCTCCTCTCAAGTGCTACTCCGGCCACCTGTGCTTCTGACCCCATTCCCTCTCATCTTATGAAATCTCTCGCTCCATCCCTTCTCCCCTCCTTAACTTCCATCTTCAACCGCTCACTCTCCACTGGTTCCTTCCCCTCTGCCTTCAAACATGCCCATGTCTCTCCCATCCTAAAAAAAACCCTCTCTTGACCCCACCTCACCTTCTAGTTATCGTGCCATATCCCTCCTACCATTCCTTTCCAAACTCCTTGAACGAGTTGTCTACACGCGCTGCCTAGAATTCCTCAACAACAACTCTCTCCTCGACCCCCTCCAGTCTGGCTTCCGTCCCCTTCATTCCACGGAAACTGCGCTCTCAAAGGTCACCAATGACCTCCTGCTTGCCAAATCCAACGGCTCATACTCTGTCCTAATCCTCCTCGACCTCTCAGCTGCCTTTGACACTGTGGACCACCCCCTTCTCCTCAACACGTTATCTGACCTTGGCTTCACAGACTCCGTCCTCTCCTGGTTCTCCTCTTATCTCTCCGGTCGTTCTTTCTCAGTCTCTTTTGCAGGCTCCTCCTCCCCCTCCCATCCTCTTACTGTGGGAGTTCCCCAAGGTTCAGTGCTTGGTCCCCTTCTGTTCTCAATCTACACTCACTCCCTTGGTGACCTCATTCGCTCCCACGGCTTCAACTATCACCTCTACGCTGATGACACCCAGATCTACATCTCTGCCCCTGCTCTCTCCCCCTCCCTCCAGGCTCGCATCTCCTCCTGCCTTCAGGACATCTCCATCTGGATGTCCGCCCGCCACCTAAAGCTCAACATGTCGAAGACTGAGCTCCTTGTCTTCCCTCCCAAACCTTGTCCTCTCCCTGACTTTCCCATCTCTGTTGACGGCACTACCATCCTTCCCGTCTCACAAGCCCGCAACCTTGGTGTCATCCTCGACTCTGCTCTCTCATTCACCCCTCACATCCAAGCCGTCACCAAAACCTGCCGGTCTCAGCTCCGCAACATTGCCAAGATCCGCCCTTTCCTCTCCATCCAAACCGCTACCCTGCTAATTCAAGCTCTCATCCTATCCCGTCTGGACTACTGCACTAGCCTTCTCTCTGATCTCCCATCCTCGTGTCTCTCTCCACTTCAATCCATACTTCATGCTGCTGCCCGGATTATCTTTGTCCAGAAACGCTCTGGACATATCACTCCCCTCCTCAAAAACCTCCAATGGCTACCGATCAATCTGCGCATCAGGCAGAAACTCCTCACCCTGGGCTTCAAGGCTCTCCATCACCTCGCCCCCTCCTACCTCCCCTCCCTTCTCTCCTTCTACTGCCCAGCCCGCACCCTCTGCTCCTCCACCACTAATCTCCTCACTGTACCTCGCTCTCGCCTGTCCCGCCATCGACCCCCGGCCCACGTCATCCCCCGGGCCTGGAATGCCCTCCCTCTGCCCATCCGCCAAGCTAGCTCTCTTCCTCCCTTCAAGGCCCTGCTGAGAGCTCACCTCCTCCAGGAGGCCTTCCCAGACTGAGCCCCTTCCTTCCTCTCCCCCTCGTCCCCCTCTCCATCCCCCCGCCTTACCGCCTTCCCCTCCCCACAGCACCTGTATATATGTATATATGGTTGTACATATTTATTACTCTGTTTATTTATTTATTTATTTATTTTACTTGTACATTTCTATCCTACTTATTTTATTTTGTTGGTATGTTTGGTTCTGTTCTCTGTCTCCCCCTTTTAGACTGTGAGCCCACTATCGGGTAGGGACTGTCTCTATGTGATGCCAATTTGTACTTCCCAAGCGCTTAGTACAGTGCTCTGCACATAGTAAGCGCTCAATAAATACGATTGATTGATTGATTGATAAGAGAACTCGATGAAGTCCAAACTTCAGAGGCAGAAATGAAGCTTGTTCCACAGAGAACTACCAGTCAGAGTAGGAGGGAGAACAGGGCAGTGTGCCGTAGTGGTTAGAGTACGGGCGTGGGAGTCAAAAGGTCATGGTTTCTAATCCCAGTTCTGCCACTTGTCTGCTGTGTGACTTTTGGCAAGTCACTTCACGTCTCTGTGCCTGTTACCTCATCTGTAAAGTGAGGATTGAGATTGTGAGCCCATGTGGGACAGGGACCGTCCAACCTGATTTGCTTGTATCCACCCCAGTGCTTAGTACAGTGCCTAGCACATGGTAAGCACTTAACACATGCCGTAATTATTATTAGTAACTCTTAACTTCTCTGTGCCTAGTTACTTTATAAAGTGGGAATTAAGACTGCGAGCCCCACTGTAATAATAATGATGGCATTTATTACGCGCTTAGTATGTGCAAAGCACTGTTCTAAGCGCTGGGGAGGTTACAAGGCGATCAGGTTGTCCCACGGGGGGGCTCACAGTCTTAATCCCCATTTTACAGATGAGGCAACTGAGGCAGGGAGAAGTTAAGTGACTTGCCCAAAGTCACCCAGCTGACAATTGGCGGAGCTGGGATTAGAACCCATGACCTCTGACTCCAAAGCCCATGCTCTTTCCACTGAGCCACGCTGCCGCACTGTAGGACATGTGCTGGGTCCAACCTGATTAGCCCTCTGGGAGAGATGAGTCCATGGAGTCAATATGGATCGGAGAACGATTCGACAGCATAAGACAAGACAAGACCCGACCCCAGCATTAAGTAAAGTACCTGGCACGTAAATACTATAAAAAAAAAACCAAAACCACAACAAAAAAAAACCCTTCTCTATTTAGTTGTGTAGACTAGGTGACCGCTTTTCTTATTTTGTCTGCAGCGAGCTGAGATGCTAAGTAAACTCAATGAAGTCCAAGCTTCAGAAGCGGAAATGAAACTTTTGTATACCACTTCCAAGCTGGGTACTGGAGAGCGCATGTTCCAGAAAAAACGGTAAAGTGCCACGTTTCGGCCGTTCTGTCTGTTCAAGTGCATTTCAGCCTTGTTTGTGGTTTCCACGGACAGAAGGGGTTTTCTGTTATCATTGTTGCTGTTGTTTCATTTAGCTTGTTTATTACATTTCTCAACTAATAATCCACATTCCATGTCATTTCCATCTGAGTAGCTATACCCATTCAATCATATTTCTTGAGCATGAGACTCAGTGTGGTTTAGTGGAAAGAGGCTGGGCTTGGGAGTCAGAGGTAGTGAGTTCTAATCCCAGCTCTGCCGTTGATCAGCTGTGTGACTTGGGGCAACTAGCTTAACTTCTCTGTGCCTGTTACCTTATCTGTAAAATGAGGATTAAGACTGGGAATCCCACATGGGACAACCTGATTACCTTGTATCTACCCCAGGACTTAGAACAGTGCTTGGCACATAGTAAGTGCTTAACAAATACCATCATCATCATTATTATTATTATTATTATTATTACTTACTGTGTGCAGAGCACTGTACTAAGTGTCTGGGAGAGTACAATAAAGTAGAGTTGGCAGACACATTCCGTGCCCACAGTGAGCTTACAGTCTAGAGGGGGAGATAGACATTAATATAAATTAAATTATGGATGTGTACAGAAGTGCTATGGGACTGAGGGAGGGGTGAACGAAGGCTACAAATCCAAGTGCAAGCATGATGCAGAAGAGAGTGGGCGAAGAGGAAATGAGAGCTTAGTCAGGGAAGGCCTCTTGATGGAGATGTGATTTGTATAAGGTCTTGAAGGTGGGGAGAGCGATCGTCCCTCAGATATGAAGGGGGAGGGCGTGGGTGAGAGGTTGGCGGTGAGATAGATGAGATCGAGGTATATCGAGTAGGTTGGCATTAGAGGAGTGAAGTGTGTGGGTTGGATTGTAGTAAGAAAGCAGAGAGGCACTTGTCAACGCTACCCATCGTCATTGTATTTCAACTGAACATTCCACCTATTCTGCTTTAACTGTTTGTACATACTTTTACGTCTGTCTCCCACTTGAGAATGCGGGCAGGAAATCATCATCATCATCAATCGTATTTATTGAGTGCTTACTGTGTGCAGAGCACTGTACTGAGCGCTTGGGAAGTACAAATTGGCAACATATAGAAACAGTCCCTACCCAGAAGTGGGCTCACAGTCTGAAAGGGGGAGACAGAGAACAAAACCAAACATACTAACAAAATAAAATAAATAGAATAGATATGTACTAGCAAAATAAATAAATAAATAGAGTAATAAATGTGTACAAACATATATACATATATACAGGTGTATATAGGAAATGTGTCTTGTGCTTCTCTTGCGCTTCCCAAGTCCTTGTACAGGCCGTCAGATTCAGTGAGCGCTCAATAAATACGATTGAATGAATGAATAGGTACTCAAATGATGGAATTTTTATTTATGTGAGAGTCACATAATGGAAAACGTAGCGTTGGGCAGGAACTATCTAAAAAAGCACTTCAGAGTATTTTTTTAAATGTATCTACAAAATTGAACCTGGCTAAGAGGACTTTCTACAAATAATGCTTCGGATTTCACTGTCCGAAAGGTCACGAGAAGCAGTGTGGCATAGTGGAAAGGGCACAGGCGTGGTAGGAGGATTTGGGTTCTAACCCCGGCTCCACCGCATACCTGCTCTGTGGTCCTGGGCAAGTCACAGTCTTCCCCATTTTCCAGATGAGGTAACTGAGGCACAGAGAAGTGAAGTGACTTGCCCAGAGTCACACAGCTGACAATTGGCAGAGCTGGTATTTGAACCCATGACCTCTGACTCCAAAGCCCGGGCTCTTTCCACTGAGCCACGCTGCTTCTCTGATTGAGACGGTGACCCACATGGGACGGACTGTGTCCAATTCGATTTGGTTGTATCCACTCCAGTGCTTAGTATAATATCTGGCATGTACTAAGGGCTTAACAAATATCACACTTACTATTATTATTATTATCATTATCATTATCAATAATCTCTGCATCAAGCAGTAATACCTGACCATGGGGCTTAAGCCACACAATCTAGTCTCTCCCCATTACTTATTTTACCTCCTCTCCCACTACACCTCATGCTAACATTACAAAATACTAAATGTAGAAAGATTCCAAAAGTAATTTATGGCCACCTCCAGTCACCATTTAGAAGTTCTGTAAACAGCACCATGATATACCTGTTTGTACATATTTATTACTCTATTTATTTATTTATTTTACTTGTACATATCTATTCTATTTATTTTATTTTGTTAATATGTTTGGTTTTGTTCTCCGTCTCCCCCTTCTAGACTGTGAGCCCACTGTTGGGTAGGGACTGTCTCTATATGTTGCCAACTTGTACTTCCCAAGAGCTTAGTACAGTGCTCTGCACACAGTAAGCGCTCAATAAATACGATTGATTGATTGATTGATTCACCTCTGTGCCTCAGTTCCCACATCTGTAAAATGGGGATTCATTACCTGTTCCCCCTCCTTCTTAGACTGTGTGCCCCATGTGGGGCCTGATGATCTTGTATCTACCCCAGCGCTTAGTACAATGCTTGGCACATAGTAAGTGCTTAACAAATGCCATTATTGTTATTATTAATTATTAGGTTAGAATACTCTGTGTGTTTGGGTTCTGAATCAAGATACTGCCTTTTCTATATCCATTTGTCCTTAGACATTTAGCCTCAAGCTCCATATGGGTGTGTTGGCACTAATGAGCTTAAGTTAGAAAACATTGAGAATGGCATACTAAACGTGTATGGAATCTGTCTCTTCATCGTTTTAGGAAAATAGAGGAAGTTGGAGCTTTGGGCCCAGATAAGATTAGCAGCATCAGCGGTGCCCACAAAAAAAGACGTCAGAAGGAACTGGAAGCAGAGGAGTCTGAATCCTCTAGTGACTCCGAAGATGCTGAGGAGGCTGGCGAACAAACAGCTTCAGAACAGACTGCTATTGAAAGAGAAAAAAAGGCAGAAGATTTGAGCAGTGAAGAGCCGACAGAATGTGACAAGGGTCCGTTGAATAACCAGCCATCTGTGCCCAAGATTGCAGCCCCTCCACCCACTTTGAACAAACCACCATCCAAACCAGCCATTTTTGTCCCAGTGGACCGGTCTCCTGAGATTCAGGTGTGTCTCCTTTATTTTTTTTTCCAAGTTCTTACCTTTCGGAGCAGGGGTTGGGAGAATGGAGGAATAGAAGGGGGATGAATTCAAGTAATTCATTGATCCAACTGATTACAAGAAGAGAAGAGAGACTGCACTATAGATAAGTAGCTCAAGTGGGGAAGTTTTGCCGTCAAGAAAACTTTGTTTAACATAGCACTCATCTCCACACAAACTCAAAAAAGATTTTCTCCTCTACTTCGCAGAGTAAGAAATTGAGAGAATACAGTTAAATTTTGAGGGCTGGTGATGTGCGGTGGAGTTAGGATTAGCCGTAGGAGTGACATTTATTGAGCACCCACTTGGTCCGCTGCATTAGGCACTTGGGGAGTACTGAATAATGAAAGACATGCACCCTGCCCACAAGGAGCTTTTACTCTTAACTGTGGAGCCAAACAAGTCATTTTCTGATTCTCAATGTAGAACTTTGGCCATTAAGACTTTTCAACTCTATTTTTGAGGCCCGAGAAGTGATGGGATTACTCTTCAAAAGTTCAGTTCTGTCTGTTTTTTTTTTAAGTTTCTCAATAGGTGGCAACTGTTCTAGATTTCAGCCAACTGATAGTATTTTTTGAGAGAATTTACTGGATGCAGGGCATTGTACTAAGTGCTGGAGTGCATACAGCAGGATTAGAAAGCACAGTACCTACCCTCAAGGAGCTCCCAATCTAATGGGGGAGCCAAACCACTGTTAAGAAAATGAGAATCGAAAGATAGAAAAGTGAACCAGTTAGTGGTATAGAGGGCTTACTAGGTCCTGAGCATTGTACTAAGCACTTGGGAGAGTACAATACAACAGAATTAGTGGACAGTTCCCTGCCCATAATGAGCTTAGAGTCTAGAGGACTATAGTGTGAGTGTGGAAATGATATTTGGGAGATGAACTAGGGAGAAAAAAATTAATCAAGGAAGGGCTGCTGGAAGAGGTGTCATTTTGGGAGGGCTTTGAGTGGTGTGACCTTGGGCAAGTCACTTCACTTCTCTGTGCCTCAGTTCCCTCAGCTGTAAAACGGGGATTAAGACTGTGAGCCCCACATGGGACAGCGTCATCTCCTTGTATTCCCCCCAGCGCTTAGAACAGTGCTTTGCACATAGTAAGTGCTTAACAAATACCAACATTATTATTATCTGGCAGATCTGAAGGCAGGGTGAGGAGTCCTAAGCTTAACTTTAGCCTACTCAGCCTGGCTGACCTCCCCCAGCTGGGGCCAAAAGACATCCCATTCTGGGCCAGGCAGGGCTCCATACAGCCATCCACCCACCCCTCCCCTGCCAGGTGGAGAAAGAGGGGTTGGAGAGACACATTTCGGGGGGCTGGGACGGGGAGGCAACCGGGTAAAGGTTGCACCGGGTCTAGGGGTTGTGGAAGCCCGGGTAAAATCCAGCAGCAGCACAAGCTGGCCGCCCTTCTGCCGGCCCTAGCAGTGTGGGTGACCAGACAGCAGCTGGGCACGCAGCAGAGAAAGGGGAGGAGCGACTCCTCCGGGCAGCTCTCTGCCATGTCTTGGAATGGAAGGGAAAGATTGTTGTTTTCCAGGTTTCCGACATCGGGAACACGTGGGCGCTTGAAGAAGCAGCCTGGTGAAATAGAAAGAACCAGGCCTGGAAGTCAGAAGTTCTAATCTCAGCTCTGCCACTTGCCCTTTGTGAGACCTTAATGGCTCTGTGCCTCAGTTTCCTCATCTCCAAAATGGGGTTTCAGTGCCGGTTCTCCTTAGACTGTGAGCCCCACGAGGGACAGGGACTTTGTCCAGCCTGATTGTCTTGTGTCTAAAATTGTAAGCTCCTTGAGGGTAGGGAATCATCATCATCATCAATCGTATTTATTGAGCGCTTACTGTGTGCAGAGCACTGTACTAAGCGCTTGGGAAGTACAAGTTGGCAACATATAGAGACAGTCCCTACCCAATAGTGGGCTCACAGTCTAAAAGGAATCATGTCTACCAACTCTATTGTATTATACTCTGCCAAGCGCTTAGGACAGGGTTCTGTATACAGTAAGCACTCAGTAAACAGGAGGCCTTCCCAGACTGAGCCCCCTCCTTCCCCACAGCACCTGTATATATGTTTGTACAGATTTATTACTCTATTTATTTTACTTGTACATATTTGCTATTCTGTTTATTTTATTTTGTTAATATGTTTTGTTTTGTTGTCCGTCTCCCCCTTCTAGACTGTGAGCCCGCTGTTGGGTAGGGACCGTCTGTATATGTTGCCAGCTTGTACTTCCCAAGCGCTTAGTACGGTGCTCTGCACACAGTAAGCACTCAATAAATACGATTGAATTGAGTAAACACCACTGGCTGACTGACTACCACAGCGCTGAATACAGTGCTTGGCACGAAGTAAGCACTTAACAGATGCCCCAATTCTTATTCTTATTACCTAAACGTGTTTGTTATGATGCTTGTGTTGTACAGTGGAGTGACTCCTTTCCAACAGAGAGGTCCAAGAAAGCTCCATGTGTCTATCTGCTATTTTGGGTTGTACTCTTCCAAGCATTTAAATCACTGCTCTGCACCCAGTAAGTGCTCAGTAAATGTGATTGATTTGTTTTATTTTCCGGTAGGAAGCCCGACTGAAGCTCCCAATCCTATCAGAAGAGCAAGTGATCATGGAGGCCGTCACCGAGAACCCTATAGTTATCATATGTGGGGAGACGGGCAGCGGAAAGACCACCCAAGTCCCCCAGTTTCTCTACGAAGCTGGGTATGCCAGGTATACCACTGAGGTCAATATTCAGGGCCCGCTCCTCCCTTCCTCTCTAAATGCTGAAGAGTTTGGATAATAAGTCAATCAGTCGTATTTATTGAGCGCTTACTGTGTGCAGAGCACTGTACTAAGCGCTTGGGAAGTACAAATTGGCAACATGTAAAGGCATTCCCTACTCAACAGTGGGCTCACAGTCTAAAAGGATAACACTGAAGAACTTCCAGTTCTTCTTTAACACAAGGGCCGCGTTCTAGCGAAACCTCGCGGAAGGAAGGCCCAACCTCTTATTAATTGAGGTATTTAAGGGCTTACTCTGTGCCAGCACTGTACTAAACTCTGGGGTGCATACAGGCAAATTGGGTTGGACACAGTCCCTGTCCCTTGAGGGGCTCACAGTCTTAATCCCCATTTTACAGGTCAGGGGACTGAGGCCCAGAGAAGTGAAGTGACTTGACCAAGGTCACACAGGCTAGTGGCAGAGCTGGGATTTGAACCCATGACCTTCTCACTCCCAGGCCCTTGCTCTATCCAGCATGCCATGTTGCTTCTTCCCGAAGCCAGTCAAGCCCAGAAGGCTCATGCTATCGGGAGGTGATTTCCATATTCCCTGATCGTATTCTAGCCAGAACGTGTTGGCATGTGTTCTTCAGAACTGGTCTGCCATCTTCCCCCTTTCGTTCATTCAAACATATATACTGAAGGCTTGCTCCGTGCAGAGCACTGTACTAAGCGTTTGTGTTTTGAATGACTCATCAGTGCCGCCTGGGAGCCTTGGGATGGCTGGGAAAGTGCGAAATAAAATACTCCGTGGGGAGAAGGCCCCAAATTTCCATCCAGATTTCCCCTGAGCATTTCACCTTAAGACCGGATCCCTTTTTTCCACCTTCCATATAATTTTCATTTATGATATTTGTACTAGATTATCTTTGGCTTTGTGCCGTACCAGCCCATCTGTTAATCATTCATTCATTCAGTCGTATTTATTGAGCGCTTACTGTGTGCAGAGCACTGTACTAAGGCTTGGGAAGTACAAGTTGGCAACATATAGAGACGGTCCCTACCCAACAGCGGGCTCACAGTGAAGCGGGCTCACAGAGAAGCAGTGGAAAGAGCACGGGCCTGGATGTCAGAAGACCTGGGTTCTAATCCCGGCTCCCCCACTGCTCTGCTGTGTGACCTTGGGTAAGTCACTCAACTGCTCTGTGCCTCAGTTACCTCATCTTTTATCTACCCCAGCACAGGGTATACGCTTAAATACCACTATTATTATTGCTATTGGAATCTTGGTGCTTATTTACCCCTTAACTAGTGTTGTGGCCAAGTGATCTTTGGAAGCTTCAGGGGACGGCTGATGAGTTGACACCTTGTCTTGGTGAGGGTCTCGCCTAAAGAAGCCTTGTGGGCTTATAACTTCCCTGGCGCTATGGTTGGCCAATCGGTTGGAAAAGCCTGATGCTTCCAGCTGCAGACCAAGGCTGCCAACCGTTTCCCAGTCGTGTCACCCAAGACCAGGGATGTAAGTTCTAACACATTCTCCCCTTCCCCATACGTGTTAAATGTGCGGTGTAACTGGAGGAGAAGCCCGAAAACTCTCTTCTTCTTCTTCCCTTTTCTCTTCCTTCCCCTGTTTCTTTTCCTGCCATCAACACTGGCAGCCAAGACAGCCTCATTGGTATCACAGAGCCTCGCCGAGTGGCAGCCGTGTCCATGTCCCAGCGCGTCGCCAAGGAGATGAACCTGTCCCACCGGTAAGAGCAGATCCTTCGGATGGAAGTCCTCCAAGGGCGCTGGGGGCCCAGCCGCAACTTCAGGTCTCATGACAGTTAGCAGAACTCTGCCGGAGAAGATGATGACATTAGGGACTCCCGTTGTAAATGTGGGATGGGTCAGTCAGTGGCATTTATGGAGCGCTTACTGTGTGCAGAGCACTGTACTAAGCGCTTGGGAGAAAATACCACAACAGAATTAGTAGCTGTGTTCCCTGGCCACAAGGAGCTGACAGTCCCCAAGACTTGGGGACTGAGAAACTGAACAGAGGATTGGTTATAATGCCAGTGGTTTGGGTCGTGTCACCGTCATTCCCCCTTTTAGACTGTGAGCCCACTGTTGGGTAGGGACTGTCTCTATATGTTGCCAACTTGTACTTCCCAAGCGCTTAGTACAGTGCTCTGCACACAGTAAGTGCTCAATAAATACGATTGATTGATTGATTGTCATTCTGACATCTCTGCCAGTGGGGTTCTCACTGGGTCAGCTGGCACAGCAAGCGAGTAGGCAGGCACACCACAATGTGTACATAACAGTTTCATGTTTGAACCCCGTTTTACTGCTAAAACGGTGGCAGCAGATTGTTACTGCCCGCCCAGAATGCCTCGGATCAGCAGGTGGTTGCCAGGGTAGCCTCCTCAGTAGCCACTGCAGCCTTCACTGTCCACAGTAGCCAGCTATTTACAAGATTCATGCCGAGCCAGTCCACCATGCAAGATGTTCAGTCAGAAACATGGACTGTGGATGGCATGGCCCCAGCAGCCTGTCACTTTTGGCTGTTTCACCACCTGCACTTTGGTGAGGCATAGGTTGCATTGTGGGGAGCCGGAGAATATAGGCTGGGGTGAAATTGGCAGGTCAGTGTTCCTTTGCAGCAAGGTGTGGCAAAGTCCACCAGCTGAATGGAGGCTTGGGAAGTTAAGGGAGAGGGGAAAGGGTGATGGTGTTTCTGGAGGTGTGTTGTGTGACCTGCCGGAAATAACTAAATGCTTGCCTGGCTCGCAGCTGCTGTTCAGTCAGTCAGTCATTTGTATTTATTGAGCGCTTACTGTGTGCAGAGCGCTGTACTAAGAGCTTGGGAGAGTACACTGTAGCAATAAACAGACACATTCGCTGCCCACCACGAGCCTACATGTGGCAGGCCCTCAGGGTTGGACTGCCCCAGGAAGAAGCAAGAGTGAGTCCCCACGTCCTAATGACCTCAGTCCCTCCTAGGAGCCTGGCTTTTCCCCCGTCCCACTAAATTTCATTTCTCACTCTCACTCAGAGTTCCCATTTCCTGGCTGTAGCCATCCCTTTCTCAGCGCCCAGGCCTGTGGCTTGGCCGAGAGCGAGCCTGACTCTTAGAGAAGCAAGTACTATGAATTGCCCATGTGGCATTTGCTCTCCCAGTTTAGGCTAGGCTTCCGAGTAGGGCAGTGTGATCTGGCTGCCACCAAGTTTAACAGGATGAGTCCATATCGTCGCTGGCTGGTGTCTCCCTAACTCTGGGCCCCCAGCGTGGTTGGTATGGGTCTCTGAAGCACTATATGGCCTCAGTGTATTTAGTAGTTGGTCATATCCCATCCAGTTTTAAGATCTATGTGACGCTTACTGGGGTAGTAGAAGCATTACTGGTTTGACTCCTCATATTGGGCCATCCAGACCACCACCCCTTTGAAGACTTTTAAGGGATGGGAAATATTCTGTAGCTTGCAAGTGCTAGCAAGTCAGGGTGTGTAGTAATAGTAGTATTTATTGAGCGCTCACTTGGTGTGGGGCACTGTATTAGGTACTCTGTATTTCAGAGTGAAACCAGTTTTTAATGTAACATTTGGCTTCTGCCCTCCGTTCATGTCACCTGAGCCACCTCCACGATTTCCCGATAGGCAGCCAGGTAATAGATCTTTTGCCTCATTCTCACTCGAGTGTGGGATATTATATGTACTCTATTGTATGTGGATATTATGAATTCTGGACGTTCTAGCATTCAGTATGACTTGCCTTGTCTCCTTGGTTGAATATTGGCTGTTTTCATACAGTGAGGTCTCGTACCAAATCCGTTACGAAGGAAACGTGACAGAAGAAACAAAAATAAAGTTCATGACGGATGGTGTATTACTCAAAGAGATTCAGAAGGTAAGCACCTTGCCCTTCTGTCTCAGGATAATGTGTGTCTCAAGCACTGGATTGTCATTGGCAGGATTTCTTGCTCGCAGCTGTTTAATCATTTTCTCAGCATGGTCGAGCGATGTGCTGTGTGCTCTGGGTACAGATTGATGGTCTGGTGCCCTTCCCTTAAACTGCAGCTTTTGGATTGTGCGTCAGAACCTTGGCCTCCTGTTGCCGCCTGCCCAGATTCATTGTGCCAAGGAAGAAAGCATTACTCATGTGATTGATTGATTCACAGTTCCGAGGGGAATGTTCTTTGGGATCGTGGGCGACAGATCGCTCTGGAATGATTGCATTGGCCCTTAGTTTTCTGGCCTGGGGTCACCTTGGTTTCAGAGTCCCAAGGTCCGTGAGTTCCCGGTGGGTGGAGATTTGGGTTTTTTCTCTCCCTGGGACCAGGTGCAGGTTTGAAACAGCAGGATACGAAACCCCTGCTAGAGCCTGTACTGTAGTTCTTACTCAGAATGAGTTTATTTCTGGATTCTGGTTTTCTAGTTGAACTGCTGGTGCCCCAAACAAGCCGTCTGTTGGGTAAGCCTGGCTTGGAGTCCCGGGAGAGATTTCGCCTCCTCTGAAGTGGATCTGAGCCCTAGGGTCAGCAGCCTTGCCTAGTGGAAAGAGCACGGGCTTGGGAATCAGAGGACCTGGCTTTAATCCTGGCTCTGCCACTTCTCTGCAGTGTGACCTTGGGCAAGTCACCTCACTTCTCTGTGCCTCAGTTCTCCTGTTCTCCCTCCTACATAGACTGTGAGTCTCATGCAGGACAGGGACAAAGTCCAACCTAATTAACTTGTATCTACTCCAGCACTTAGAGCACTGTCTGAAACATAGTAAGCGCTTAACAAGTACCATTAAAAAATAGAGCCAGCTCATCAGCAGTGATCCTGAAAAATGTTGATCTGGCATGAATAACCTCAACCTGTTCCAGTCCAGCCCTGGGAGCTGAGAGGGGACAGGGTGATAATGTCAGTTCTTCTTAGTTCTTGGCTTCTTGAGGTATTGCAATCACCCCTTAATTCCCTGGGGGTAACAGTGGAATCTTTTCAATAGTGGAGTGTAAAGTCTTCTGAGCTAAGCAGGTGAGATTATTAAAATAGCAGGAAGTCAGAGCAGCCTAGAAGAAAGAGCCCTGAAGAAGAGTTGCCTTTGTCCCTATCAGGACAAGCCGCTGCAGTTTCCTTGGGCTCAGTGTTCCTATCTATCACACAGGAATAATAAACTATCCCATTCCCTGTCTCCCAGGGAGAGTAAAAGGATAAGAGAAAGTGTAGGTGAAGTGCTCTCATTTCCACGCTAAGGATATGCCATGTTTACTCATTAGAGTATGGTTTGTTCTCATTAGTGTTCATGCTGGCGTGGTCATCGGAAGCATCTATTCGCAGAAAATCACCCCCAAAACCGGAGGTGGAGAGTTACCTTTCTTCCTTCCCCTCATTTTTGGTTTGAAGCAGAGAATCAATGTCGGGGCAGGAGCTGACTGCCCTGCTCCCTGTTCGACTTCTTTTCAACCTGCCTGGGGGAGTTGGTGCAGGGGAGAAGAGCAAAATTGATTGTAGTGAAGACCATGTTGACAGCAGTGCAAGCTCACTCCCTGGCCTACCAGGCTGCTCTCTATAGGCCCCGTAGATAAGGGGCCCTGAGCAGTCAAGTGGTGTAATCTCAGTGGTCTGGGCATTGGGTGGGGACACCCCCGGCCTGCCCCACTGGGTCCATATAGACCGTCTCCCCTCTGGCACCTTGCAGGTTTAACCCAGACCCTTCTCCGCCCCAGGCAGGAGAAGAGCCCAGCTCACTACCGTTGTCTCCTTTGGTTAACACCATTTCTTCTTTCATCTCCAGGATTTCTTGCTTCTGAAGTACAAAGTGATCATTATCGACGAAGCCCACGAGCGGAGCGTGTATACGGACATTCTGATAGGCCTCTTGTCTCGAATCGTGACCCTCCGGGCCAGGGTAAGGAGAGCAGATGAGCAGTGCAGGCGATTCAGCCTGAACCTTGACCTGGGGGTGCTGGGCTCTGTTTGCTCGGGTGGGATCCCATATCTTGAAACCAGCTGCTGCCCTTCCTGTAGGAGAGTCCTGGGACGGGCCTGGCTGGGAGAAGGGGGTGTCCTTCAGGGAAAGACTCCGCTCAATGTGGGCAGGGAACGTGCCTACCAACTCTGTGACACTACGCTCCCAAGGGCTTAGCACAGGGTTCTGCACACGGTAAGCGTTCCTTAAACGCCATCGATTGATTGATTTTTGCCCTGGGAAGCTTCCAAGAAGAGCTTCCCGTGAATTTAAGATTCCTGGGCCCCTTAGTTGGGATGGCTTTTCTCCTGCTCTGCTTCCACCAGTCAGTTTGCACCTGCTTCCTGGAGCTCGCACTTATTATTGAGTACTAAGCCGCCCACCGAGATTTCTGCCCTATTCTGACTCACTCCCAGGTATAAACTGCTTACAGAGGCCTTGGCACTTGAGTGAACTGCTGCAGGAAAGGAAAACATTCCACATATTTGCCAAAATAAACTGCTTACCTGCTTAAATAAAAGCAGGGTAGGGTGGTGGGGGGGTGGTAAAGCTTACTAAGGCAGAGAAGGTGCTGGCTTCACTCTTTGTGTTCCTATTGGGGATTTATAGTTTCCTTGGTTTCTGGAATTCCTTCTAAATGAGCCACATTTTTATTTCTGTCTTAACTCTTACATCTGGTAGACTCACCTTCAGAGGCCAACTCCACTCTCTGTTCTCTCCTGGCAGAGATCTGTTAATGTCCTGGCCTCCGTTTCGATTGTGTTTTAGATCCTACCCCTGGTCCCTCCTATTTTGCGGATGGCCAGCCGGCTGGATCTTCTTTCAGATCGCATCAGCGTCACTGAGCAGGGCTAGGAAATACTGTATCCCCCCCCACCGAGCCCCTAAACACTCAAAGAGAGGAGTAGCATGGTCTAATGGTTAGAGCATGGGCCACTTATCTGCTGTATGACCTTAGGCAAGTCACTTAGCTGCTCCGTGCCTCAATTTCTTCATCTATAAAATGGGAATTACGACTGTGAACCCCATGTGGGTTGTGGACTACATCCAACCTGATTACTTTGTATCTGCCCCAGCGCTTAGAGTAGAGCCTGGCACATAGTGAGCACTTAACAAATACCACAGAAAAACAAATTAGCAATTTGCAGTTTTTGGTTGCTCAGTCTTCTCTCTAGGCTGATCCAGTCATCAACCTTGGTGAAGATTTTGATTCTGGCAAGGATTAGAAAGAATATTGTCTTGCATGAATAGATAGTGCTCGGGTGAATCGTTAGAGGTGAGGCTGCTGCCTGGTGGATTAGGAAAGGAAAGGAAGGCTGTGATTCTTCCGAGCTCTTGTCGTATTTTCTGGGTTTTCCCGCCAGCCCATCTACAGCGAGAGGCTTTAAGACTTACCCTTAAATTGGGCCCTCCCTGATCCACAACCATCCTCAACCTCTTAGAGATCTGTGTCCATCCCTGGAATAAAATCTGTGCAATCACTAGGCAACTCCCATCTCTGTGTTATAAATGAGTGCCATCGTGTAACCTTACCGAGGTCCTTCGATAAGTTATTCCGAAATTCCTGAGACAGAATGATCAATTAATCAATTGTATTTATTTTACTGAGTGCCTACTGTGTTCAGAGCACTCTACTAAGCACTTGGGAAAGTACAAAATACACATTCCCTGCCCACAATGAGTCTTGAGGGGGAAAGAGGTGCTGTTCCGTTAGGTCTCAGTTGTCTTCCCCAGCTCTCTGTTGCACCGTCCTGTTACTTCAGGGAAACCAGCACAGTGCATCCTCCAAACTCCTCAGCAAATCTCAAATGTGTTTTTTCCCCAGTCATATTCAGAGGTGTAGTGTTTGATCATTCAAGCGGGGAAGGCAGAGGCTATAGTCATGGTTTCTATGACTGCATTATTAAAGAGGGTTGATCTCTCCACAGAGAAACCAGCCACTGAAGTTGATCGTCATGTCAGCTACCCTACGTGTTGAGGATTTCACCCAGAACACGAGGCTGTTCCCTGAGCCTCCCCCAGTGATAAAGGTAACTTTGATCCCGACTTGGCCCCGACGCACCGGGAGTCCTGCATTCTGGGGTTCTTAGGGCAAAGAGTATGGGGAACGTGGCTGCTCATAGATGAAAAATTAGTTTTACCCAGGACCAGAATGCTGAAAGTCAGCTGGTAGCCCCGTAGGTTACCGCCAGGCCCTGAGTTTTATTAGTCAAAACAGATTTTCCCGAGGGAGTGTTGGTTTGGGGATCAGAGGAGCAGAATGGGGAAAAAAGGATTTGAGAGTCTGAAATCCCACCCCAGTCCCTGAGACGGTGTGGTTTGTCTTTCAGCCTTTTCTAATTTCTGTGTTTTGTTGACATCTCATCTGTCCTTGCTATTACTTAGTGTCAAATGTCGGTCATTCCATGCAGGTGGATGCCCGGCAGTTCCCAGTGACGGTTCACTTCAACAAGAGGACGCCTCTGGATGACTACAGCGGGGAGTGCTTCCGAAAGGTCAGCAAGATCCACCGGATGCTTCCCGCAGGTAAGGTGGCCCACAGAGGCCTGGGCTCCTGTCTTTGGTGGCAGGTTTTGTGTGTTGGAAAAACTGTGGCAACAGGACCGTGAGCCGACCGCAGCATTGGGGCCAAGCTTTTTCAGCGGGGCACCCCTCTGAAGCAGCCATTGGCCACGTACCTGGACTGCACCTGGACAATAGCTGGGAGGCCGATGGCTCCTTAGAAGCCTGTGGGGTGTCTAAAGTCAGTTGCATCCTGATTTATGCAGGCCATCATCCTTTTCCCACAGGAGGCATTTTGGTGTTCCTGACGGGTCAGGCAGAGGTACACTCGCTTTGCAGAAGACTGAGGAGAGCTTTTCCATTCCACAGCAACAGGCAGGAAGGTAACTCTGGCAACAGGGCCCCTGCTAGCTAGGTAGCTCAAACCCCGACTGGCGGGTATTTGTTTTTTCTGTTTGATCACTAGTTCCTTATTTTGCAGTTGTGCCCGAGGCTCTTGAATCAATTAATCAGTGGCATTTATTGACCACTTACTATGTGCAGAGTACTGTCCTAAGCACTTGGGAGAGTACGTACAACCAAATTAGTGGAAACGTTCCCTGCCCAAAATGAGCTTACAAGTGTAGAGGGGGAGACTTGGATTCCCTTCCGGCCTCCCCTGGCATAAATGGCAGTCAGGGTGTTAATGGTCTTAGAAGAAGCCAACTTGTAGCTTTGGGAGCTAGGTGGACACCGGCATTGCTTGTAACACATGTGTTAATTTTTAGAGAGTCTTGAGAAAGAAAAAGAAGATTCGGTGGAAGAAATGAGAAAATTCAAGAAATCCAAACCAAAGAAAGTTCCGGTAATAAACGATCCCTTGATTTCCCTGGGAGGAATTCTGCACCGAAGGGTGGGGAACAGGCCAGAAGTGTTTGTTGTAAAGTATCCAGGTGGGGATTTTCTTTCAGGACTCCTGTGTGGCTGATCACCCCAAAGAGCTAAGTGGTCCACTCTACGATGACGTCTTACTAGTCTAATCAAGAAGCCCAGACTAGATTTCTCAATCCTTGGGAGTGGTTGCCGATTTGAAATTTGAAATCGATTTAAAATTTGAAGGGTTGTGCGACAGAGGGGCCTGCCTTTGAAATGAGGTGGTATGACTCTCCAGCCCTGGAGAGATTGGGCCATAATGTGAGGTATTCAGGCCAGAATTGCTTTTCATAACGATCTTCTTACTTTGCTCAGTAGCTGCGGCTAGAGGAGGAACCACACGTGCTTTTTAATTGGGTCCGGTGTGGCGGCTTTCAGCGGGTTGATAAATCACTCCAAAGTGGCTGCAAGCCGAGCAGGGCAGTTGGAGTGGGGAGGAGAATTTCCATTGCCGATCCTTAATGTAGAAAGCATTAATAATTAATAGACCGGGGCTATGAGTTCCCTAAAGCAGACCTAGAGTGATGAAAACTATTTGTTTTTTAATGTCTCTAAGTGGCCCTTGAGTATTCAGAGGGAAGGGAAGTAGACTATCGGGAAGGAAGAAACCGTACTTATTTCCATATCTAGAAGACAGAAGGCCGACCACTGTTTTTTTTTCTGTTTATTCCCCTCTTGCTTTTAAGGGTGGATCATTTATTATTCATCTCTGCTAACTGTGTGGTGCTGTGATATTGTAGGCACATAGAGAACACCATCTTTTGGTTTACTGTACCACTATCCCACACAACCCCGTTTCTGAATATGCACAATTCAAATCGAGAATTGAACTCGTTATCTCTGAAACATTCTGTGAAGTCCCCTATAGCTGTTGTAGATGCACAATTCAAATCGAGAATTGAACTCGTTATCTCTATAGCTGTTGTATCGAGGTCTGATGCAGTGTTAGGTGATCAAGAGTCGGTAGCTTTTCCGTGTACTTAATACTGCTGTCTGGTCTTTTTTTTTCTATTTTTTGTAGCTTAATAACCAATCCGTTACTTCCTCGGTTCACTTAAGAAAAACTGTGTTGATTTCTCTATTCTAGACCCTGCCTAAAATAAATTTGGATAATTACTCTGCGATGCCAGTGGATGAAGGAGATGAGGACAGAGAAGGAGAAATGGATGATGAAGAGGATGCAGTGGGGTCTGATATTGACCTAGACTTAGGCGATGAGGACACTGAAGGAGGTTTGACACTTGGGAGAACCTTTCCTAAATACCAAGTGATAAGGCTGTCTGTCAACTTGGCTTCCATGTGCTTTGTTTTGCTCCGTGCTATGTGTTTGTTTGTATATGGGTATTGCCTCCAGTTTAACGTCGTCAATCTCAGGCATGCAAATCATAGCTGGCCTTGTACCAAGAAGGTCTCCTTAACGTCAGGCCGTTGTACGTCTTGCCTTGAATAACTCCAGATCCTGGAACAGTTGAAGTGACTTGCTGAACTCTTCATTATCATCATTGAATGTTCAGAGACCCTGCTTTTTTTTCTTTATTAGGTGAGAAGCCAGACTCCTCCCTCCCACTTTATGTTCTTCCATTATATTCTTTGCTGGCACCAGAGAAACAAGCCCAGGTAATGTTATGTGTGCCCGTGGCTGGAATGGGTCATTGGTTGGAGCTCACTGTGCTGCTCGTTCTCTGTTGTGTTTGTGGTCAGCTAGGAGGAAGCTCAGCATTTATTTTGGGCTATTGGTAGACCGGTGCACATCCTGTAAGCATTCCCTGGTGCGAGCGTGCCTGGGGGCTTTAACGTCTCTGCAAACAACCTGTAAATCAGGGCTGCGCAGTTTTGTTCTTTGGAAAAAAAACCTGCTTTTAGCTCAGAGAATTCCACAGTTTTTAAAGCCCTTTGAATGGCCCCCTAGGGTAGATTACGAAGTTTAAGTTCCTTGAGCTCTTTGAGAGCAATCAGTCATATTTATTGAATGCTTACCCTGAGCAGAGCACTGTACTAAGCTCTCAAGGGAGTACAGCAGTCACATTCCCTGCCCATAACAAGTTTACAAGTCTAGAGGAGAGTAAGCAAGCTTGTCATTGGTCTGGGCTGGGTTTGGTACAGCTTTCATGGAAGTCTGGGTCAAGTGATAACTAGAGGTCCCATCTAAGGAGAAGCAGCATGGCTCAGTGGAACGAGCCCGGACTTTGGAGTCAGAGGTCATGGGTTCAAATCCCAGCTCTGCCAATTGTCAGCTGTGTGACTTCGGGCAAGTCACTTCATTTCTCTGTGCCTCAGTTCCCTCATCTGTAAAATGGGGATTAAGATTGTGAGCCCCCTGGGACAACCTGATCACCTTTTAACCTCCCCAGTGCTTAGAACGGTGCCTTGCACATAGTCAGCACTTAATAGATGCCATCATCATCATCTAAGCCTTGAGGAAAGGACGTTTATTTCTTTTTCCATAACTGAGTTGGTGTTGCTTTCCTCTATTCTTCTCAGTTGAATTACCTTCTTAAAATTGGGAGGGAATAATTATAGTTTTTTAAGTGCTTGCAAGATGCCAATACTATGCTAAATTGAGATAGTTTACAGAATCTTCAGGTTAAATAGTCCCAGTCCCATGTGGAACTTTTTTTAAAATGGTATTTGCTAAATCCTTACTGTGTGCCTGGCATTGTACTAAGTGTTGGGGCAGATATATGCTCATCACGTGGGATACAGTCCATACCCCACATGGGACTCACAATCTTAGTTCCCATTTTATAGGGGAGGTAACTGAGGCTCAGAGAAGTGGAGTGACTTGCCCAGAGTCACTCAGCAGATGAGTGGTAGAGCCAGAATTAGAACCCAGGTCCTTCTGAATCCCAGGCCCATGCCCTATCCACTAGGCCATGCCGCTTCTCTTACAATGTCACAGGCGGGGAGGGAGGGACAGCTGGTGGGAAATAGATCATCTTGTCATCATTTTCTTTTCTACTTACCTAGGTCTTCAAACCCCCTCCCGAGGGGACCAGATTGTGTGTCATAGCCACTAATGTGGCCGAAACATCCCTAACCATCCCCAACATCAAGTATGTGGTAGATTGTGGGAAGGTCAAGAAAAGGTTTTATGACAAAGTGACGGGCGTTTCCTCTTTCCGGGTATCCTGGACGTCCCAAGCTTCTGCAGATCAGCGAGCAGGAAGAGCTGGAAGAACAGAGCCGGGTCACTGTTACAGGTGAGTCTTTCTTTGTTTCTCCGGGGTCCTAGAGAAAATAAAATCTTCAGAGCAGTGGCCAGTTATTTCTGGGAAGATTGAGAGCGGGGTATCATGGGAAAGGGTGCTAAAGAAAGTGTTGGACCATTGCAAGATTCCTTAATTTGTCACTTAACTCAGAACTTTCAGGGGACTTTGTACCTGTCCCTCGAGCTCTCATTTGGAGCCCAGTGACTAAAACAATCACGGGAAATTGAATCTGAAGCCCTCTCTCAGCTGGATGCCTTTGCTTCACCTTCCTAAGGACAAGTTTCAGGAAAATAGAATCAGTGGAAAGCAATGAGGTTGTCTGGCCAGGCCCAAAGTAAAGTACAGTGTATAAGGATTTGGTTTTGGGCTCGGTATCCCTGCCGAACAGCTGAGACAACAGCCAGGATGCCATGCTTACCCAAAAGAGCTGACTTGCACCGACTGTGAGCCCACTGTTGGGTAGGGACTGTCTCTATATGTTGCCAACTTGTACTTCCCAAGCGCTTAGTACAGTGCTCTGCATACAGTAAGCGCTCAATAAATACAATTGATTGATATTCCACCAGGACTGGAGTTGTCAACTGCTTAATATGATGAGGCCAGCAGCCCTCATTCTTTCTGGTTTAGGCAGCAGTGTCCATGGCACTACTAGTTTTCCAAAATCATTATGTGCATCATAATTTTCACCGTCCACCCCAAGGGAGACAGTTTTCTCCTGTTAAAGTTCCCATTTTAGAAACTGACCCAGACATCCATCACTCAATGCGGGAGGCACCACAATGTGGCCTTGTTCCGGGTCTCACATGTGAACACTGGGGTGGATAACCGCTTAGTACAGTGCTCTGCACACAGTAAGCGCTCAATAAATACAATTGAGTGAATACAGGCAGTTTGGATTGGACACAGTCCCTGTCCAGTTTGGAGCTCACAGTCTTAATCCCCATTTTACAGATTAGATTTTTGAGGCACAGAGAAGTGAAGTGACCTGCCAAAGGCCACACAGCAGGCAAGTGGCAGAGTGGGATTAACACCCTTGACCTTCTCCCAGATCCACGCTTTATCCACTGCACCGTACTGCTCCCCCAGCATCTCAGCATCTTCTTCCTACTCTTCCACTCTAAAGTGCCATTGCAGAATGGACCCTGTATCATCAATCGTATTTATTGAGCGCTTACTATGTGCAGAGCACTGTACTAAGCGCTTAAGATTTTGGTTTCCCAGAGTCATGAACTGAACCACTTTTGTTTCCACAGACTGTATTCGTCTGCAGTTTTTAGTGACTTTGAGAAGTTTTCTCCTCCTGAGATTACTAGAAGACCCGTTGAAGATTTAATCCTTCAGATGAAAGCTTTAAACATTGAAAAGGTTAGATGGGGCCCTTTTCCGTTCTGAGTACATACTCTTATTTTTGATTCATCATGTCTTTCAAGCTTGGTTTCCTGGAAGGGAGAAAAATGTCCAAGTCACTAGTTTGGCTGCTTCTGCCCTGGGACTTGGGGGTGCATATTTTTTTAGATTTTGAGCATCCTTAAAGTAGGCCCTTGCAAAGTATCGCATCCCCAAGATCTCTTCAGTGGACAGGAACCCAATTACTTTCTGTCCCCCTTGCACTGCCCCTGTCAGAAGCATCTTCATTGAAATGCTTGAGACCCAGTGTGTTTTCCCATTAACACTTCCAAGATGCGTTTTCTCTTATTTTTTTTATTGTTGTCAGGGGCCGTCATCAATCATTCCATCGGTAATAGCATCTATTAATTGCTTACAGTGTGCAAAGCACTTTAGTAAGCTCTTGGCAGGGTACACTGTCACCGATTCAAGTATGGTCCCTGACCTCATAGTCTGAAGTGTATGCCCGAATCTCTTCGTGGGGCTGTGGGATGGGGTGTCGGTGGCAAGGTAAATTCTCTAAGGTGCCTTTGTTCCTTGGACATTGACGAATGACAATTTTCAAAATTTCAATTTGAACCAAATCCCAAACAATTCAGTAGATAGTGAACTTACTAGGTGGCTAAGAGGTGCATTTTTGGGATTCCAACCTCTTATTCAAGCAATCACTCAACCAGTCAGTGGTATTTATTGAATACTCACTGTGCCCAGAGCACCATCCTTAATGCTTGTGAGTATGGTACAAAAGGAGTTGGTAGGTATGGTCCCTATCCTCAAGAAGTGGGAAGCCGCATGGTCTAGTAGATAAAGCATGGGCCCAGGAGTTAGAAGGTCCTGTGTGCTAATCCCAGCTCTACCATTAGCCTGCTGTGTGCCCCTGGGCAAGTCACATAACCTCTCTGTTCCTCGGTTACCTCATCTGTAAAATGGGGATTAGAACCGTCAGGCCCACGTGGGACATTTAGCTGTCCAACCTGATTATCTCGTATGTACCTCAGCACTTATTACAGTGCCTTGCACGTAATAATTGCTTAACGAGTACCTTTTTCTTAAAAGCTTAGTCTAGAAGGGGAGACCGACATTAAAATAAATTACAGATATGACAAAATTCCAAGGGGTTTCTGGGAATCTTGCGAGGGGCAGGAAAGGGCCATCTTTTACTAGCCCCGTTCTCAGACTATATATGCCCTTGGGCTGCTGCTGCTGCGGTGTCAGTGCATACCTTATTCCATCTCTGTTTGAAAAGAAACAAGGATAAAAATGCAGAGCTGACACACATTCATTTTAGAGCAAAGGTCTTGGAACACTTTATAAGTCTGTGGAAACTTAGTTTCCAGAGACTGTTTGTCCAGATAACAGGGGAACAGGTGGTTACTTTAGGTGAATGTGGGCTTGTCAGAAGAAAATCAAGCCTTTGTGATTCCCAATCCCCAGCTTTGACCTTCACTTCTCATCTACCCCACGTTCAGAGAGTGTTGCTTGCTCTCCCCCTCGTCCCCCTCTCCATCCCCCCATCTTACCTCCTTCCCTTCCCCACTGCACCTGTATATATGTATATATGTTTGTACATATTTGTTACTCTATTTATTTCACTTGTACATATCTAGTCTATTTATTTTATTTTGTTAGTATGTTTGGTTTTGTTCTCTGTCTCCCCCTTTTAGACTGTGAGCCCACTGTTGGGTAGGGACTGTCTCTATATGTTGCCAACTTGTACTTCCCAAGCGCTTAGTACAGTGCTCTGCACACAGTAAGCGCTCAATAAATACGATTGATGATGATGTTGCTGCCTGAAAGAAAAGACCCTTGCAGGTCCATCAGACAATGGCAGTCAAATGAGTGTATGTATGTAGTCTTGGTTGGTTCATTTGGACCCAAATCCAGCCTAGTGCTTGGAAATGCTAAAGTCCTCAGCCCCAGTTGCATTCTCACCTAGTTAGTCGTTTCACTATCCTGTCATTACCCTACATTCACTTGCCTTTCTCCCTTCCCACCAACTGCCTGTGTTTTTAGGTAATCAACTTCCCGTTCCCGTCACGGCCACCGATGGAGGCCCTTGTGGCTGCTGAGGAGCTGTTGCTCTCGCTTGGAGCCTTGCAAGAGCCATCGCAGAGAGGAAGGTGTGGTTGCCGAGAGTTTGGGGTGGCTGACTGGAGCGGGTACCTAGTTGGGCCTAAGGGGAGCTAGGAAGCATTTATCTCCCTCTGCTTCACTTACTCAGGGAACCTCATTCTTATCGGGTCAGAAAGATTCAAGAGCTGGAGGGCTGAATGTTCAACTCCCACCGAGCCCTGCAGCTGGGCTTTAGCAACTTAAATAATCATCATCATCAATCGTATTTATTGAGCGCTTACTACGTGCAGAGCACTGTACTAAGCGCTTGGGAAGTACAAATTGGCAACATATAGAGACAGTCCCTACCCAACAGTGGGCTCACAGTCTAAAAGGGGGCTCACAGTCTACTTAAATGCTCCTAGTATAGATTCGGTCCATCTTCCTTCCTCCGTTCCTTTATCATCTCCTTACTGGGGCACAGATGGTTATGGAAGAATTAAAATCGGAACCTAAGCCGTGACTCTAAAGTTTCTGTCCTGTGCAGTAGAATGCTTTTGGCCATCACTTATTTTTTCCTTATCTTCATTTCTGTTCCTCCTTCAGCCTCGAAGTACTGCAGAAGGCCAAACTGTGCTGCCCGATTAGTCCATTGGGCAGAACCATGGCAACCTTTCCCGTGGCCCCGCGCTACGCGAAAATGCTTGCCCTGAGTCAGCAACACGACTGTCTGCCCTACATCATCACCATTGTGTCTGCCATGACTGTCCGGGAGCTGTTTGAAGAATTTGACAGGTGGGTTACCGTTTTCACTGTTAAATCCCGTCATCGAAAGCACAGGGTCCCTAGGGAGGCGAGTTCTAACACGCCGAGCATTTTGAAGTCCTGTGCTTCACTCAAGCGTTCTCAAGAGAGGTCCCACCGAGCATGCACTTGGTTGGGAAGATGGATCTTCTGTTTGAACCTTGCCATGGCTGGAGAGAAGAAGATTAGCAACAAATTCCTTAAGAAGTTTAGTTAAATCCAAATAGAACCTCTTCTTGTTTGGCATCCAGCCGTGGTTAATTCAAACCACAGGGTCAGGTGCCTGGGAAATATGGGCCACCCTTTTCTCTCATTGATCTTGTTAGAAGCTTTTAAAAATCCAGGGCGTGGGTAGCACCACCAAGACATGGTTGGAAACATCCTGCTGGCTCATCAGACGTAGCTATTTTGGCAGTGTGAAGACAAGAGAATAAACTAACCAATGTGATAATGGATTCTGGCTTAGAGCTTCAAAGGCCCCTAATGACCCCATTGACGTGTTGCCTCCATGCCTTGCTTTCGTTGTTTATGGTTTCAGTTGTTGGAAACATCTTTCCAGCTCCTCTTTAGCAGGCTTTTTCCTGGTGATATTTATCCAACTTTAGTTGCTTAAGGAGAATGTGTCTTACCTTCCCCCTTAACTCTCCCGGGTGTTTTTCGGTGTGTTTTCAGACCAGCCGCCAGCGAAGAGGAGCAAGCAAAGCTCAAAGGGAAGAGAGCGCGTGTTTTCCAGATGCAGAGAATCTGGGCTGGACAAGGAGCTAAACTGAAGCTTGGCGACCTCATGGTGATGCTAGGTACATCCCCACGCTGCATATTCGGTCGGCCGAGCAGCAGAACTGCTTAGAATGCCAGGCGGACTGGCATTGAAGAAGTGGAAGCGTTTAACAGAATAGCTGGCGGGGAGACGGGAGATGGCGGGAGCCGTGAACGTTCCTTCCGTTTACTCCAGGTGCCGTGGGGGCTTGTGAGTACGCTGGCTCTGCTTTTCAGTTCTGCCAAGCCAATGGACTGAGATTCAAGGCCATGATGGAAATTAGGCGTCTGAGAGGACAGCTGACCACAGCAGGTAAAGGTCCCTGAAGACCCTGCCAGCGATACGACTGCCGTCTCTCCGCCCTCCCCCATCTTTACCTCTGGAAGTCACAGTCAAACTACCTAATCTGTTGATTGAGGTGTTGAATTAATTGTACCTCTCTGATCTAAGAGAATATGTCCTGTGAATTAGTGAAAGAAATGGTTCTCACTACATACATTTTACAGGCATCTCTCTCCATCTTTTGCATGTCCTGTGGATTTTGCCCTTCAACAATTCTCCCCTGTAGATTTTTTTTATGGTATTTGGAAAGTGCTTACTACGTGCCAAGCACTGTACTAAGTGCTGAGGTTGATATAATGATGGTATTTGTTAAGCGCTTAATATGTGCGAAGCACTGTTCTAAGCTCTAGGGAGGTACAAAGTGATCAGGTTGTCCCACGTGGGGCTCACAGTCTTCATCCCCATTTTGCAGATGAGGTAACTGAGGCACAGAGAAGTTAAGTGACTTGCCCAAGGTCACACAGCTGACAAGTGGTGGAGCTGGGATTAGAACCGATGACCTCTGACTCCCAAGCCTCTGCTCTTTCCACTGAGCCACACTGCTTGTCAAAGTCCCTGTTCCACATAATGTTCTCAGTCTTAACCCCCATTTTGCAGATGAGGTAACTGAGGCAGAGAGAGGTGAAGTGATTTGCCCAAGATTACACAGCAGACAAGTAGTGGAGCTGGGATTCAAACCCAGATCCTCTGACTCCCGTGCCCACACTCTTTCCACTAGACTACACTCCTTCTTAGTTGAAGTGCGTGAATAGTATGTCATTATTTTGTGCTTTCACATTTTTATCATTTCAGAGCTGTCCGTTTTTGCATAGAAATGAGCATAGGGAAAGCCAGTTGTTGTGAGGTTAATTGCAGTAATTTAAACTTAAAACTTTTTTCAAAGCATCTTAGCCCCTAGTCCACCTGGCACGCTGGGAACTGTGTATTCCCCAAATAAATTAACAGGGCATTTTAGTCTCTACCCATTAAACTGAAAGAAGGGATGAGAGTTTGGATAGGAGAATTGGGAAAAGCTTCAAGGGTTTTTGACTCGGGGTTTTCCCCACCCATGTAAAAGTCGTCCATCTTCCATGAGATTCCACAGTCCCTCAAAGTCTTTGTTGCCTTGAGAAGGCTCACCACTTTTCTTGTATTTTGCTTTCTTGCCAGTTAATTCCATCTGCTCAGGCCTTGGCCTGTTTGTAGATCCTAAAATGAAGCCTCCCACAGAGACCCAAGTGACCTATTTGAGGCAGATCGTGTTGGCAGGCTTGGGGGACCATGTAGCCAGGAAGATCCAGAGTGAGGAGCTGTTGGATGAAAAGTGGAGAAATGCCTACAAGGTAAATGCCTGGTCTGTAGGGCTTGTTCCCCTCCAGATTGGCTCCTCGAACTCAGGCCCTGCAGCTAGTGTGGGAATGGCCCCGGTTTGGCCAGAAAGTAGCAATTCCATGGAACTCATTATACGTCTCTCCTCCTTCCCACCTCTTGAGTTTTCCCATTTCGTCTTTGGAGTGCCGATATGTTGAAAACTGACTTGCTGAGGTCGGGTCTCATTTATTCACATACTTTGTCTGCAGTGAACAACTCACCCTGGCTTTTGCTCCCGTCTAAAGCTGAGCTTGGACCCTGACTCCCAAGGCAGAGAATGAGGGTCCATCGCTCGGTTTGTCCAAAACTCCATTGGGGTGAGCTAACAGACACTAGTGTGTGAGTCTTGAGCCCTCCTCTCTCTTTCTCTCTCTCTCTCTTTTGCCAGATGCTGATGCTTTTGTAGTGGCAACCCTAAGAGTAAGGAACCCTCATCATGTGCCTTGGTATTTCATTCATTCAATCTCTCTCTCTCTCTCTCTCTCTCTCTCCCACCATAGACTCCGCTCTTGGATGACCCCGTTTTTATCCATCCAAGTTCAGTCCTTTTCAAGCAGCTTCCCGACTTCGTGGTCTACCAGGAGATTGTTGAAACCACCAAGATGTATATGAAAGGTAAAGGCCATTTGCTCCCCACCCACCCTGCGCAACCTTTCTCTTTTCAGATGATTTTATAGGGCTCAAATCGCATAGATTTGCTTTCTGTCAAAGATCCGTATCGTTCGCCCTGATTTTGAATCAGCAGGCGGGTATCAGCTTTTCGATAGAGTCTTCGGGGGCAGCTTATAAATTGGTCCGATAAGTCGCCAGAACCAAAAATCAGTACTTCTGAGACCTCTCTGGCTGCTACAGAACCAGTGCTCATAGGGCCCCTTTCTTGAAGTAGCTCTGGGTCCCAAACATAATTTCACGGGCATTAATCACTCTCCAGGGTAAATCCAGCTCTGTCTCAGGTGCCCTACTGGACTGGGAATTCTAGCAGACCACTAGTGGATTCCAAATCTCCCAATTGTGCTCGGTTTTTACAAGGCATTAGTCCATCTGGGAATGTGTAGCAGAAGGTGTGCTAAAATGTGCTTTCTTCTGGATCTTCCAGGTGTCACAGCAGTTGAAGCGGAGTGGATCCCGGCCCTCCTGCCGCCGTACTGTCACTTTCAGAAACCCCTGGAGGACCCTCCCCCGGCCTACTGTTGTGAAAGCGGCCGTGTCAGGTGTCATCGGCCCAGCGTGTTTTGTGAGTGTTGGGAAATGGGAAATCTCAGCTTGCTCAGGGCGTAGCAGCTGTATGTAGCACCTCTTCGCTCCTGTAGGTTAAGATGATATGGAAAGTATAGGACCAGGCCGGGCGGCGCCGAGATGGCGGGCACCGTGGAGCGCGTGACGGAGGGTGGCTGGGAGACGCTGCCACTGGCGCTGCACCTGCGTGTCATCATCATCATCAATCGTATTTATTGAGTGCTTACTGTGTGCAGAGCACTGTACTAAGCGCTTGGGAAGTACAAGTTGGACCCGTGCAGGTCTGGTCCGCCCCACCCTGCCCCGCACAGCACAGCCATTAGTGAAGCCGTGTGGAAACAGTCCGGGCTGGGGTCGGAGGTCCTGGGTTCTAATCCCCCCTCTGCCGCTTAGTCGGCTGGGTGACCTTCACTTCACTTCTCTAGGCCTCAGTGACCTCATCTGGAAAATGGGGATGATGATGATATTTGGTAAGCGCTTACTATGTGCTAAGCGCTGGGATAGATACAAGGTGATCAGGTTGTCCCACATGGGACTCACAGTCTTCATCCCAGTTTTACAGATGAGATAACTGAGGCCCAGAGAAGTAAAGTGACTTGCCCAAGGTCACACAGCAGACAAGTGGCAGAGCGGGATTAGAACCCACGTCCTTTGACTCCCAAGCTCGGGCTCTTGCCACTAAGCCATGCTGCTTTTGTGAGCCCCACGTGGGACAGTCTGATTACCTTGTGTCTGCCCAGCTAGGTAGCTGTCTAAAGAGCTATAATTCTATTTATTCTGATGGTATTGTTCACCTGTTTACTTGTTTTGTCTGTCTCCCCGTTCTAGACTGTGAGCCCGTTGTTGGGTAGGGACCGTCTCTGTTGCCAGATTGTACTTTCCAAGTGCTTAGTTCAGTGCTCTGCACACAGTAAGCACTCAATTAATACGATTAAATGAATGAAATACCAAGGCACATGATGAGGGTTCCTTACTCTTAGGGTTGCCACTACAAAAGCATCAGCATCTGGCAAAACGAGTAAGCTCATTTTCTAGACTGAATGCTCATTGCAGGCAAGGAATGTTTCTGTTACATTGTTGTTTTTACTCTCCCAGCACTAAGTACACTTCCCTGCAGACAGTAGCACTCAGTAAATACGATTGATTCATGTATTCTGCATCGATATATTCTGCACCTGGCTATGGAGGCATTCAGATGAACTGAGAAATTCACGTGTCTGAGCCTTGAACAAAGTGAGGCAGATAAGAACCATTTGAGGGTGCTCAGTCAAATTCCGCTTCTCCCAAGATTGCAGCAGAAGGTGGACTTTGTGTCTTCATCGTTAAAAAATGGTTCCTGTTGGTATCATTCATTCATTGTCGTATTTATTGAGTGCTTACTGTGTGCAGAGCACTGTACTAAGCCCTTGAAAAGTACAATTTGGCAACAGATAGAGACAATCTGCACCCAACAACGGGCTCACAGTCTAGAAGCAGGGAAACAGACAACATAACAAAATAAAACAGACAGGCATCAGTAGCATCCTATTCTGTCCACGGGCTGTTGGTTTAACTTCAAATGAAAATGACTGCTGAAAGCTACAAGGCTAATTTTCGATCAGTTAAGACTGAAGTGTTTCACCCCCTCCTTCTGCCCCCCTCTTCCTCCCTAAGGCCTAAGAAAAACCCTTTTCCTGCAGCAGCCTAGCTGGGAGCGGTGGAACCATTTTCAGCTGTGATATTTTTGGTGAATGTGTAGTACAGTGAGATTGACCATTACAGAAAGCAGTCACCACAGACAAGGGTGAGGTTGGCACTCTGTCCAAAGCAGCACAAAGCCCTTTGGGAAATTTGCTTCAAGTCAATTTTGTAGGGTGCTGCAAAATCCAGGGATGTCATCATAACCAGGTGTCCTGAAAATTTTGTATCTGTTCTTTTGGAGAGGAGCAGCAGCAAGAGAAACCTCTCCCCGTCCCCTACTTTCATAGCTGTAGATTTGGTGTTTCGTGCCTCTTTCTAATCTAGACTTCTGGCAGTTCAGACCTCCTCCTGCTGTGTTACACCGAAACCTTTACCTTCCTAGTTACATTCTCAAGCCTTCTGTCCTTTCAGATCGTGTTGGTTGGGAGCTCCCTGCTGTTGAAGTGGATTACCCAGAGGGGATTGAACGCTACAAATACTTCGCCAAGTTTTTACTGCAAGGAAAGGTAAATCCTGTTGGCACCTTCCTGTTTTGGTGTCATTTTCTGACAGTCCCGGTGTCCTCTGATGGGGTGGTGTTCTCTTGCTCTGTAGGTCTTTCCCAAACTCGCCTCCTACAGCAACTGTTTGCTGTCCAACCCAGTCACGATGTTGAAGACGTGGGCCAAGTAAGTGTTCATTAAATTAAGCAGTGAGGGCCGTGGGGGCCCACTCTGCAGGTGTGATGGTGTCCCTGTGGCTGTTAGTGCTGGATGCCCATATGGTTCATTCCAGGGCTCTCACAAGACCTGAGGGTTTGCAGCTGGAGCCCAGGAGATCCTGTCCGTGACCTGGCAGCTCTTTGAAACCTGCCTCTTCCAGCCTTCATCTCCCCTGAAATCCCTGCGTACTTTTTGCTCCTGTGATCATGGATAAAACTTGGTCCTTCTGGTGGGGGGCAAACTCTTGTTGTTGTTTTTTCCCCTCACTTGGGAGTTGAAGCAGAGAATTCTTTGGAGGGGTCCTGGGAAAGCATAAAGCCCACAGTGCCGGGTCTGCATGGGCCAATTTAAGATTGGAGTCAAATCATTTAATGGGCATTACCTGTGTCTTCACAGTGCTAGAAGTGCTGACTCTGCTGGCTGTTATGTATTGGAAGATTTGGTATTACATTGGGACCATGGGCATGTCACCTCTCTGGGCCTCAGTTTCCTCATCTTTCAGAATAGGGTAGTTGCTGCTTCTTAAAGCGTGTTATAAGGCTAAAATGTGGCACCTGACATGAAAGCGCTTTAGAAGAATAAAAATGATGTACAAATTCAAGGAAGTATTTTCTCAGGTAAACTCATTCTAAGGAAGATAGACAGTATATAAAAAAATACAATTTTCCATCAACCCTCTTGGGTGTTTTCCCTTCCTTGCCTGTTTGTAAGTGCCTACCTGGAAACCAGGCTTCCTTAATGAGCAGAGATCAGGCTTCCTTAAACAAGGTTTTGTGAACCCCTGTGGGACAACTTGATCACCTTGTAATCTCCCCAGTGCTTAGAACGGTGCTTTGCACATAGTAAGCGCTTAACAAATACCATCATTATTATTATTATTATGGTCATAACAGTACACCATCCACATGTAGCTGTTCAATGCAGTTTGGTGAAATGAGGTGCCCGTTCCTCTTAAAGCGATGTGTGATGTTTTTTGGTGAAACATTCATCTTTAGACTCCAGCCCAGAACTGAGATACTCCTCAAAGCCCTCGTTTCTGAAAACGCCTATTGCCGAGATGCCGTGCTGAGTGCTTGGAAGAAAGATCCGAAATGTAAGTGTGGAAATTAGCCCAGATGAAACTTTCCCCCATGCCCTCCCCAGATTATCATGGTTAATTATGGTACTATTTCAGTATCTACTCCCAAGCACTGGGTTATATGCTGAGTAGTCCCAGGAAAATGGGCAGGGATCATGTCACTTTCTCTATTATGCACTCCCTAGCACTTCGTACAGGACTATGCACACAGTAAGCACTCAAATCTCGTTAATAAACTCACTGAAAATCAGATTGGACTCAGTCCCTGTTCTAACTGGGGTTCACGGTCCAAGACGTAGGGGCCTTCTACAGCGCATGGCCCCAATACAAGGATATGGAGTGAGCCAACCAGTTTAGTTTTTCTAGTTGATAGCTTAGAAGTAGCATGGCCTAGTGGATAGGGCACGGGCTGTATCTACCCCAGCACTTAGAACAGTGCCTGGCACGTAGTAAGTGCTTAACAAATACCATAAAACAAAGAAACAAAAAATGCCATCAGCTATCTTTAATCCCTGAATTTGACACTGTCCTCCTCCGTCAACCCTGTCCTCCGCACATCTTTCCTGTCATTATTGACAACACCACTATCCTCCCTGTCCCTCAAGCCTACAGTTGTCATTATCCTTGACTTGTCTCTCTCATTCAACCCACATATTCATATTCTGTCATCAAGTCCTGTGAGTTCTGCCTTCTACCGTTTCTCTCCAACTGAACTGCTACTATGCTGATCCAAGCACTTATCTTATCCCACCGTGACTAACTGCACCTGCCTCCTCCCTGACCTCTCTGCCTCCTGTCTCTCCCCGCTCTAGTCCATGCTTCACTCCACCGCCCACATTTTTTTCTAAAAAGAGGTTTAGTCCACATCTCCCCACTCTTCGAGAACCTCCAGTGGTTGCCCAGCCACCTCTGCCCCAAACAGAAACTCTTCAGCATTCAATCAGCTCACCCACCCCTTCCTAAGGTATCTCACTGATTTCCTTCTACAACCCAACCCACACATTTTGCTCTTAATGCCAACCTACCCACTGTACTTCCATTTTGTCTGTCTCCCTGTTGACCACTTGCCCACATCTCCCTCTTGCCTGGAACTCCCTTGTTCATATCTAACAGACTACCTCTCTCTCCATCTTCAAGGCCTTATTAAAATCAAATCTTGTCCCAGAGGCCTTCCCCGAATAGGCCATCTTTTTCCCACTCCCTTTCCCTTTTGCTTTATCTATGCACTTGGATTTATATCCCTTAAGCACTTGATATCCACCCCACCCTCAGTCCCACAGCACTTATATACTTATCTGTAATGTATTTACATTGTCTGTCTTCCTCCCTAGACTGCAAGTTCCCTGAGGGAAGGGAACAGGTCTTCCAATTCATGTATTGCACTCTCCCAGGCGCTTAGAACAGTGCTTTGCATGCAGTAAATGCTCAGTAAATACCATTGCTTGATTGAATGAAAACCGGTTAATGGCCACCAATCTCGTTTCAGATTTGTTATCCGCCTATTGCGAGTGGATCCCGCAGGCCATGCATGCTGACGTCACCAAAGCCTGGCCACCCATCCAAACATGAGCCTTCAGATGTGTCCTCTGCTCCAGCTGGTGCCTTTGATCCTGACACCTTGGAATCTCACCTGGAAGAAATCTTCATTTCCGTGGGTTTTTGTTTTTTTAACTGAGAGACTGCTTCCCTGAGTGGGCTCTGTCCTGTTGGACTACGGATTCTCCTCGCTTGCTCTGAAGAGGCAAGATGAACTAAATATGTGCGGGCACAAATCCAAAATGTTTATTTCCCTATTGTATGCAGAAGACACTCAGTCCCAGTGTACAGTTCTCCCATTTTACAGTTTTGTAATATTTATTCCTAATGGACAGTTTTACGCATCTTGTTGGTATTTATTCATCCAAGTTTTAGAAATGTGCTCTTTAGACTATGTTAGTCGCTAGCACTCTGGCAGGTCTTGTTGATTTGCGTGAGCCCATGGGCCCAAGTCCGTGAGCTGGGGGGGCCATGGTGCCCCCTCACCCCAAAAAACACACACACACACAAACACTCACTTCTAGTGCCATTTTGGGCCACAGTGACCACAGCTACTAGGACGGTGCAGTCAGTGCCTGTGCAGTGTGATTTTTTTTTTTTTCCTAGTAGGCTACCGGTACCTAAAAGTCTCAGCAACCGATGGGACAACCCTCAAGCCTCTGCCAGCGTGTGTATTTCTGGCATGAAAATATGTGACACGTTTCTTCTCCTTTCAAAACGAAGGTCTCTCTTATATTATCATGTGCAGCCTCCATTTCAGATTTTCCGAATCTAATGGCTTGAAGTGTCCCGGTGATATGGTCTCTGACCAAAGCCTGGAATACACTTCTGAACCCCACAAATCCCTCGAGCAGCTCTGACGTCTGGATAGCTGAAGCGAGTTTCTCATTGGCAAGGATGCACTTAGTCCAATGCCCTGCACACAGTAACCACAGTAACTGCTCAAAGAATACCATGGGATTGGCTCATTGAGAGTGAAATTCATTCATTCACTCAATTGTATTTATTGAGCACTTACTGTGTGCAGAGCACTGTACTAAGCACTTGAGAAGTAGAAGTCGGCAACATATACAGATGGCCCCTACCCAGATGGCATTAGACAAACTTGGATTCTTGGGGAGGATTTTAACTCACTGAGGAGCTTGGCTTTAAATAGTGGTAGTTTTTTCCTCTGAGTTGGATCTGCAGGAATATATCAGTGTTTCCTGGAGGGAGGAACTGCCCCTTCTTTCCCGAAAATAAAGATTCATAATGTTTCCAGTGAGCAGAGCCTAGCCTAGACCTGTGGTAAGAAGGATTTTCCCCCTCCATGCCTACTGGGAGTAATGAGAGGACATTCAACCAGCATTCAAGCCATTGACGGTATTTACAAAAAGGTGGCAAGCTTTTCATAGGTGATCTGATGTGAACAGTCAAGAATAGGGATGAAGTAAAGTATGTTATGTATACATATAGAGCACTGTTCTGTGGTATTTTAATATGATTAATAGGATTAGTGTGTGTTTCAAAATAGGGCCTTCAGATCGGGCCCTAATTTAATCCACACAGATGAGAAACGATTGTGTTGTTAAAAACATCTCCCATGGTCATGTTATAATATCTAACAAGTCACACAGCCAGGAAGTCACCATTTTCTTTTTTTTAAATGTTATTTGGTTAGTGCTTACTGTGTGCCAGCACTGTACTAAGCACTGTGGCTAGTATGTAGAGTCTTCCTGTGTGTTGTGGTTTAAGCCTCTTTCCTTTTATTCTGGTCTCAGCTGAGATGGAGAACAACTCTGTCCTGATGCCTCTCTCCCTTCTTCCCTTCGTTCTTTTCTCCCCTTCACTCCTTTCCTCCCTTCAACTATCTATTCACACTATGGTATTCTTCCTTTTCTGGGAGATTATTCTGACCCTGTATTAGAAGCAATAAACCAAGCCTTTCTTCAGCAGTCGAAAATCAGAGACTGCGGCTCAGTGCAATTGCACAGGTTCTGGCCTTGTCTTCCACATTAGATGTTTAACTTGTGGGCTGGGATCCTGTGAGCCCACTGTTGGGTAGGGACCGTCTCTATATGTTGCCAATTTGTACTTCCCAAGTGCTTAGTACAGTGCTCTGCACATAGTAAGCGCTTAATAAATATGATTGATTGGTTGTTATTCTGTGCCTCCCAAGCCCCCAGGACAGTGGCCAGCATGAAGTGGGTACTGCACTGTTCTAAGCACTGGAAAAGTGGTTTTTGTAAAGCACTTACTTTATGCCAAGCACTGTTCTAAATGCTGGGGTAGATACAAGGTAATTAGGTTGTCCCACGTGGGGCTCACATTCTTAATCCACATTTTACAGATGAGGTAACTGAGGCACAGAGGAGTTAAGTGACTTGCCCAAAGTCACACACCTGATAAGCGGCAGAGCTGGGATTAGAACCCACAACCTCTGACCCCCCCAAGCCTGTGTTCTTTGCACAAAGCCATGCTGGTTCTGTGTTCTAGTCCCTGCCCTGCCACTTGTCTGCTGTGTGACCTTGAGCAAGCCACTTCACTTCTGTGTCTGTTAACTCATCTGTGCGGTGGAGATTAAGCCTATGAACTCCATGTGGGACATGGACTGTGTCCAACCTGATGAGCTTGTATCCATAGTGCCTAGCACATAGCCTTAGCACATACCATTAAAAAAAAAAAAAGGAAAAGCTGTACAGATGATAATTTGATATGGGCCCAGGCCCCTAAGACTCCCAATCTAAGGATAAAGGGGAAAGGGTGACAGGCACGTAAAAGGTCAAACAATAAAAATGCCAAAATACAAGGCAGACTATGATGGATAGAATAAAAGCTCTAGAGCACTGGGGCTTGAGGAGCAGTCTCAAATATTTCAGCACTCAGGGCTGTCCAGAATACAACATTTAGAATAGCCACTGCTTCAGACTTCCTAACAAAGTAGTAGCAAGACCTCCTACTGTGTGCAAGGCGCTGCTAAATGCTGGGAAAAGAATACATGGAAGAGGATTAAACACAATCCCTGGCCCTCCAGAGGCTTCCAGTAACTCAGAGAGGAGTTTGGCAAGAGACATAAAAGGAAAGAGAAAAACAGAAATCCCAAAATAAATGGCAAAGCTTAGAGTGTGCTGTGTCCTCTTCTGGAGAAGGGTTTGAGGGGAGCTTGGTGTGGGGCAAGGCGATCCTTAGGTCTTCAGTGGTAAAGCAGTCAGCTCTTGTGCCGCTGCCATTTCCTTCCTCTTGTAAAGAATTTTGAAGTGATGGAAATAAGTGTTTATAGAGGGTTGGAGAAGCAGCGTGGCTTAATGGAAAGAGCATGGGCTTTGGAGTGAGAGGTCATGGGTTCAAATCTTGGCTCCGCCACTTAGCTGTGTAACTTTGGGCAAATCACTTAACTTCTCTGGGCCTCAGTTACCTCATCTGCAAAATGGGGATTAAGACCGTGAGCCCCCTTGGTATAACCTGATCACCTTGTAACCTCCCCAGCGCTGTGCACGTAGTAAGTGCTTAATAAATGCCGTTATTATTATTAACGCTTTTAAGAAGGGAAGTGAGGTGGTATCCATCTCGGGCCCCTAAGGCGCTCACTAAGGAGGGGGAGAACTGGCTTAAGGAAGAATAAGGATTAAGCGAAATCAATCAGTGAACAGAGCGAGGGCAACCAAAACAAGCTACAACCCAACACTGCTGAAGGAATGGTTTTTAGGCTTCTCACAGCTCCTCAGCTCGACAGACACAACTTTGCAATGTTCCAATAGTTGAGGGGGTGTGGCAGCTCTACTTTGTGTCTGTGGTTGAAGAGGATGGTGACCAGAGACCTCAGGGCAAGGGGGAACCCCTGAGGGCTTGTGGCCACCCCAGGTCCAATCAATCAATCAATCAATCGTATTTATTGAGTGCTTACTATGTGCAGAGCACTGTACTAAGTGCTTGGGAAGTACAAATTGGCAACACATAGAGACAGTCCCTACCCAACAGTGGGCTCACAGTCTAAAAGGGGGAGACAGAGAACAGAACCAAACATACCAACAAAATAAAATAAATAGGATAGAAATGTACAAGTAAAATAAATTAATAAATAAATAAATAGAGTAATAAATATGTACAACCATATATACATATATACAGGTGCTGTGGGGAAGGGAAGGAGGTAAGATGGGGGGATGGAGAGGGGGACGAGGGGGAGAGGAAGGAAGGGGCTCAGTGTGGGAAGGCCTCCTGGAGGAGGTGAGCTCTCAGCAGGGCCTTGAAGGGAGGAAGAGAGCTAGCTTGGCGGAGGGGCAGAGGGAGGCCATTCCAGGCCCGGGGGATGACGTGGGCCGGGGGTCGACGGCGGGACAGGCGAGAACGAGGTACAGTGAGGAGATTAGCGGCGGAGGAGCGGAGGGTGCGGGCTGGGCTGGAGAAGGAGAGAAGGGAGGTGAGGTAGGAGGGGGCGAGGGGATGGACAGCCTTGAAGCCCAGGGTGAGGAGTTTCTGCCTGATGCACAGATTGATTGGTAGCCACTGGAGATTTTTGAGGAGGGGAGTGACATGCCCAGAGCGTTTCTGGACAAAGATAATCCGGGCAGCAGCATGAAGTATGGTCCAGGTCCAGGTCCAGGTCATGCTGGTGGCAGGGGATGCGCCTCGCTCCCTGGACTTTGGGGCTCAGATCCATCCACGAATCTACAGCCCATCATTGAAGCATCTATTTAATCCCTTCTTTAATAATAGTAATGGCATTTATTAAGCGCTTACTATGTGCAAAGCACTGTTCTAAGCACCGGGGGGGGATACAAGGTGATCAGGTTGTCCCATGTGGGGCTCACAGTCTTAATCCCCATTTTCCAGATGAGGTAACTGAGGCACAGAGAAGTTAACTGACTTGCCCAAAGTCACACAGCGGACCAGTGGCAGGGCCGGGATTTGAACCAACAACCTCTGACTCCAAAGCCCGTGCTCTTTCCACTGAGCCATGCTGCTTCTTTAGCCTTCTATCCTCTGTCATTGCTCGCTTAATAATCTAATAATAATAATTGTGCTATTGGTTAAGCGTTTACCATGTGCCAAGCACCGTACTAAGCACTGGGATGGATTCAAGCAAATTGAGTTGGACACAGTCCCTGTCCCATGTGGGGTTCACAGTCTTAATCCCCATTTTACAGATTAGATAATCGAAGCACAGAGAACCTCTCAAACCTCGGACTTTGGAGTCAGAGCTCATGGGTTTGAATCCTGGCTCTGCCACTTGTCAGCTGTGTGACTTAGGGTAAGTCACTTAACTTCTCTGGGCCTCAGTTACCTCATCTGTAAAATGGGGATGAAGACTGTGAGCCCCCTGTGGGACAACCTGATCACCTTGTATACCCCCAGTGCTTAGAACGGTGCCTTGCACATAGTAAGCGCTTAATAAATGCCATTATTTTTTAAAAAACCCACTGAAAGTACTGCCAGGCACAGCCGCAGACCTATTGCTCTTGGTTATGAGTGACTTCCTGTGAAGGAGTGTTTCCTTTAATTTTTCTTGAACCTACCACCTTAAAACTTCAGTAATAATAATGATGGCATTTATTAAGTGCTTACTATGTGCAAAGCACTGTTCTAAGCGCTGGGGAGGTTACAAGGTGATCAGGTTGTCCCACGGGGTGGGGGTGGGGGGGGCTCACAGTCTTAATCCCCATTTTACAGATGAGGTAAGTGAGGCCCAGAGAAGTGAAGTGACTTGCCCAAAATCACACAGCTGATAATTGGCAGAGCTGGGATCTGACCCCATGACCTCCGACTCCAAAGCCCGGGCTCTTTCCACTGAGCCATGCTGCTTCTCTGTAGATACCCTTCAACCTGTTGCCAAGGGATTTGGTGAATGACAATTCTGTATTCACTAGGTCTACTCCATTATTTTGTAGGCTTCTTACCTCCTTCCCTTCCCCACAGCATCTGTATATATGTATATATGTTTGTACATATTTATTACTCTATTTATTTTATTTGTACATATCTATCCTATTTATTTTATTTTGTTAGTATGTTTGGTTTTGTTCTCTGTCTCCCCCTTTTAGACTGTGAGCCCACTGTTGGGTAGGGACTGTCTCTATGTGTTGCCAATTTGTACTTCCCAAGCACTTAGTACAGTGCTCTGCACATAGTAAGCGCTCAATAAATACAATTGATGATGGTGATTACTCTATTTTACTTGTACATATCTATTCTATTTTATTTTGTTAGTATGTTTGGTTTTGTTCTCTGTCTCCCCCCTTTAGACTGTGAGCCCACTGTTGGGTAGGGGCTGTCTCTATATGTTGCCAATTTGTACTTCCCAAGCGCTTAGTCCAGTGCTCTGCACATAGTAAGCGCTCAATAAATACGATTGATGATGATGATTACTCTATTTATTTTACTTGTACATATCTATTCTATTTTATTTTGTTAGTATGTTTGGTTTTGTTCTCTGTCTCCCCCTTTTAGACTGTGAGCCCACTGTTGGGTAGGGGCCGTCTCTATATGTTGCCAATTTGTACTTCCCAAGCGCTTAGTCCAGTGCTCTGCACATAGTAAGCGCTCAATAAATATGATTGATGATGATGATGATGGATGTTCCCACTTCAAGCCTCCCTCTGCCACAGATCCTGCTGCCAAGTTTCACCGTTCAGACACGGCAGCAGGTTTCCTCTTCATCTGAGAGGGAAACTCAAAGGCTTTGGAGCTTGTGGGAAGGTTTAGAGGTCCTTCCAGGAAAACATTTCAGAATCGTACAGGATCGGTGGTTCCACAAAATGACATCTGTGATGCCATCATATGACACTGCATGCCTAGCCTAAGGGGTGAAACGTCTGGTACAGGGGAGGGCCACCAGTGACCACCCTCCATCTGAGCTTTTGTCATTCTTGACATTACATGACGATGTACTGAGCTACGTGTTGAGGAAAAATGTGATAAAAATTAGTAAGGGTGGTCCCCTCCCTCAAGGGGCTCACTGTCTAACTTCTAAGAAGGCAAAGCACAAAAGTCAAACTCAAGAAATCCTGATGAAATCCATAACACAGTAACAAAACGAACTTCAATCAATCCATCACGTTAATGGAATATTTACGGTGTGCGGAGCGCTGTCCTAAGCACTTAGGGAAGTACCAAGGGGAAGTACCAAGTATCAGGGGAAGCAGCATGGCTCAGTGGAAAGAGCCCGGGCTTTGGAGTCAGAGGTCATGGGTTCAAATCCCAGCCAATTGTCAGGGCTCACTGTCTAAATTCTAAGGAGGCAAAGCACAAAAGTCAAACTCAAGAAATCCTGATGAAATCCGTAACACAGTAACAAAACGAACTTCAATCAATCCATCACGTTAATGGAATATTTACGATGTGCGGAGCGCTGTCCTAAGCACTTGGGCAAGTACCAAGGGGAAGTACCAAGTATCAGGGGAAGCAGCATGGCTCAGTGGAAAGAGCCCAGGCTTTGGAGTCAGAGGTCATGGGTTCAAATCCCGGCTCCGCCAATTAGCTGTGTGACTTCGGGCAAGTCACTTAACTTCTCTGGGCCTCAGTTACCTCATCTGTAAAATGGGGATTAAAACTGTAAGTCCCCCGTGGGACAACCTGATCACCTTGTAACCTCCCCAGCGCTTAGAACAGTGCTGTGCACATAGTAAGTGCTTAACAAATGCCATCATTATTATTATTATTATTACCATATAAAAGACTTGGTAGACATGTTTCATGTTTGTTTATTGTTGACTGTATTCTCCCAAGTGCTTAGTACAGTGCTCCACACACAGTAAGTGCTCAATAAATATCATCATCATCATCATCATTATTGAGCGCTTACTATGTGCAGAGCACTGTACTAAGCGCTTGGGAAGTACAAGCTGGCAACATATAGAGACAGTCCCTACCCAACAGTGGGCTCACAGTCTAAAAGGGGGAGACAGAGAACAAAACCAAACATACTAACAAAATAAAATAAATAGAATAGATATGTACAAGTAAAATAAATAAATAAATAAATAAATAAATAGAGTAATAAATATGTACAAACATATATACATATATACAGGTCAGTCAGTCAGACAAACATCAAGATAACAAGGCAATCACTTTGAACTTACTGTATATATGTATATATGATTGTACATATTTATTACTCTATTTTACTTGTACATATCTATTCTATTTATTTTATTTTGTTAGTATGTTTAGTTTTGTTCTCTGTCTCTCCCTTCTACACTGTGAGCCCACTGTTGGGTAGGGACTGTCTCTATATGTTGCCAGCTTGTACTTCCCAAGCGCTTAGTACAGTGCTCTGCCCACAGTAAGTGCTCAATAAATACGATTGATTGATTGATTGATCAGCTTGCATCCTCCCCAGCGCTTAGAACAGTGCTTTGCACATAGTAAGCGCTTAATAAATGCCATTATTATTATTATTGAATGAGTGAAAGAACGAATGCTGGGGGGGGCTGAGAGGGGAGTGGAAAAAAGGGAGCAAATCCAAGGGCAAGGGCAACCACAGAAGGGAGCGGGAGAAGAGGAAATGGGAACTTAGTTAGGAAAGGCCTCTTGGAGGCCTTGTACTTCCCAAGCGCTTAGTACAGTGCTCTGCACACAGTAAGCGCTCAATAAATGCGATTGATGATGATGTGCCTTCAATAAGGCTTTGGAGGAGGGGAGAGTGGGGAGAGACTGTCGCAAAAGAAGAGGGAGGGCATTCCAGGCCAGAGGCAGGACGTTAGACTGTGAGCCCACTGTTGGGTAGGGACCGTCTCTATATGTTGCCAATTTGTACTTCCCAAGCGCTTAGTACAGTGCTCTGCACATAGTAAGCGCTCAATAAATACGATTGATGATGATGATGATGCGAGGTCAACGGTGAGACAGGGATGGAGGTACAATGAGTAGGATGGCATTAGAGGACAGAAGTGTGCCAGCGTGGCTCACTGGAAAGAGCCCATGCTTTGGAGTCAGAGGTTGTGGGTTCAAATCCCAGCTCTGCCAACAGTCAGCTGTGTGACTTTGGGCAAGTCACTTCACTTCTCTAGGCCTCAGTTACCTCACCTGGAAAATGGGGATTAAGACTGTGAGCCCTCTGTGGGACAACCTGATCACCTTGTAACCTCCCCAGCGCTTAGAACAGTGCTTTGCACATAGTAAGCGCTTAATAAATGCCATCAGCCACGCTGCTCCCTTTGATTAATTAATGACTGAGCCCCCTCCTTCCTTTCCCCATCCCCCTCGCCTTACCTCCTTCCCCTCCCCACAGCACCTGTATGTATGTTTGTACGGATTTATTACTCTATTTTATTTGTATATATTTATTCTATTTATTTTATTAATATGTTTTGTTCTCTGCCTCCCCCTTTTAGACTGTGAAGCCGCTGTTGGGTAGGGACCGTCTCTATTTGTTGCCAACTTGTACTTCCCAAGCGCTTAGTACAGTGCTCTGCACACAGTAAGCCCTCAATAAATACGATTGATTGAATGAATGAATTAGTAGGAGAGTAGGTAGGTGACATAAGAGGGGGCAAGGTGATTTCACTTCCAAATTAGTTCCAACAGCTAACTCTCTTAGAAGCAGCGTGGCTCAGTGGAAAGAGCCCAGGCTTTGGAGTCAGAGGTCATGGGTTCGAATCCCGACTTCACCACATGTCTGCTGTGTAATCTTGGGCAAGTCACTTAACTTCTCTGGGCCTCAGTTACCTCATCTGTCAAATGGGGATTAAGACTGTGAGCCCCACATGGGACAACCTGATCACCCTGTATCTTCCCCAGCGCTTAGAACAGTGCTTTGCACATAGTAAGCATTTAACAAATGCCAATTATTATTATTTAGTATGCCCAATTGCCAGGCTAGGGTTGCTATCATTCAAACATTTTGCCAACATCGGGGTAGTTTAACTGTCTGTTCTTCCTTATATTCATAAATTATCATCATCAATCGTATTTATTGAGCGCTTACTATGTGCAGAGCACTGTACTAAGCGCTTGGGAAGTACAAATTGGCAACATATACAGTCCCTACCCAACAGTGGGCTCACAAACTATCTATATGTGTCCATCTCCCCGTCTAAACTGCAAGCGTACTGTGGGCAGAGAACGCAACTACCAACTCTACTGTACTGCATTCTCCCAAGCTCTTAGTACAGTGCTCTGCACATAGTACGCTCCCCAGCCCCCCCGCCCTACCTCCATCCCCTCCCCACAGCACCTGTATATTCATTCAATCGTATTTATTGAGCGCTTACTGTGTGCAGAGCACTGTACTAAGCGCTTGGGAAGTACAAGTTGGCAACATATACAGACGGTCCCTACCCAACATTGGGCTGTATAGATGTTTGTACAGATTTATCACTCTATTTATTTTACTTGTACGTATTTACTATTCTATTTATTTTGTTAATGATGTGCATTGAGCTTTAATTCTATTTGTTCTGACGACTTAACACCTGTCTACATGTTTTGTTTTGTTGTCTGTTTCCCCCTTCTAGACTGTGAGCCCCGTTGTTGGGTAGGGACCATCTCTGTATGTTTCCAACTTGGACTTCCCAAGCGCTTAGTCCAGTGCTCTGCACACAGTAAGCGCTCAATAAATACGATTGAATGAATGAATAGTAGGCGCTCAATAATCAGTCAATCGTATTTATTGAGCGCTTACTGCGTGCAGAGCACTGTTCTAAGCGCTTGGGAAGTACAAGTTGGCAACACTAAGAATAAGAATCAGCGTGGCTCAGTGGAAAGAGCCCGGCCTTTGGAGTCAGAGGTCATGGGTTCAAATCCCGGCTCCGTCACTTGTCAGCTGTGTGACTTTGGGCAAGTCACTTCACTTCTCTGGGCCTCAGTTCCCTCATCTGCAAAATGGGGATTAAGACTGTGAGCCCCCCGTGGGACAACCTGATCACCTTGTAACCTCCCCAGCTCTTAGAACAGTGCTTTGCACATAGTAAGCGCTTAATAAATGCCATCAAAAAAAAAAGAGCCCCACGTGGGACAACCTGATCACCTTGTATCCCTCCCAGCGCTTAGAACGGTGTTTCGCACATAGTAAGCGCTTAAATTCATTCAATCGTATTTATTGAGTGCTTACTGTGTGCAGAGCACTGGACTAAGCGCTTGGGAAGTCCAAGTTGGCAACATCTAGAGACGGTCCCTACCCAACAGCGGGCTCACCGTCTAGAAGGGGGAGACAGACAACAAAACAAAACATATTAACAAAATAAAATCAATAGAATAAATATGTACAAGCAAAATAAAAAGAGTAATAAATATGTACAAACATATATACTAGGTGCTGTGGGGAGGGGAAGGAGGTAAGGCGGGGGGGATGGGGAGGAGGGGCCAAGGAAGGAGGGTGCTCAGTCTGGAAAGGCCTATGCCATCATAATCAGCGCTTAGAACAGTGCTTTGCACATAGTAAGCGCTTAATAAATGCCATTAAAAATAAATAAATTCAATTATTAAGTAGAACACAACAGTTAGCTGACACGTTCCCTGCCCACAACGAGCTTTTGTACATATCTTACATTTTATACATATACATATACATCTTACATATACATATACATATCTATTTATTTTATTTTGTTAGTATGTTTGGTTTTGTTCTCTGTCTCCCCCTTTTAGACTGTGAGCCCACTGTTGGGTAGGGACTGTCTCTATATGTTGCCAATTTGTACTTCCCAAGCGCTTAGTACAGTGCTCTGCACATAGTAAGTGCTCAATAAATACGATTGATTGATTGATTGATTACATCTTATTGTAGCTGAGCACTCCTTCTTCCTGTCTGTAAATTCTTTTATGCGTCTCTCCCCCTAGTTTGTAAACTCTTGAAGGGCAGGGGCTCAATAAATATACTTCTGATGGACAAAGTTGTTTTGGGGAGTCCAGTACGGTTTCACCGATTCTCAGCCTGCATTAAGATTTTCAGCCACCAGGGGGCAGGGTTGGCTGAAGTTGAGGTTCATTCATTCATTCATTCGTTCATTCATTCATTCATTCATTCGTATTTATTTCAATCAATCAATCGTATTTATTGAGCGCTTACTGTGTGCAGAGCACTGTACTAAGCGCTTGGGAAGTACAAGTTGGCAACATATAGAGACAGTCCCTACCCAACAGTGGGCTCACAGTCTAAAGGGGGGAGACAGAAAACAAAACAAAACACAGTGCTTAGAACAGTGCTTTGCACATAGTAAGCGCTTAACAGCTTGCCAACTTGTACTTCCCAAGCGCTTAGTACAGTGCTCCGCACACAGTAAGCGCTCAGTAAATACGACTGAATGACTGAACGAATGAACAAACACCATCATGATTATTATATTAACAAAATAAAATAAATAGGATAGTAAATATGTACAAGTAAAATAAATAAACAAATGGAGTAATGAATACGTACATATATACATAGATACAGGGTTTGCAAACTAGCTTCCGACATTTTAATTCAGCCACTGTTTCTGCCTGTTCCAAGGGATAAAACCGATTCTTTTTTTTTGCGTGTAAAACCAGCCATGGGCTCTGATCTAAATGTAGTCTTCTAATCCGATCGCTTCGACCATTTTCTTTTAAAGAGGTGGAGGAAAAGGAAAAAGACACAGAGTGGAGATGCCGGGGATTGAACCCGGGGCCTCATACATGCAAAGCATGCGCTCTACCACTGAGCTACATCCCCGAACCTGTAAACTGGTGTCAATCCAGCCTACAAGAAGCTTTCTAATTGTCCACCAGTTTTTTTAAACAATAGTTTTAATTTTTCTAGCCTTTTAAAGTTCTATTTGTAGCTACATTAGCAATAGCAATGTTAAATCTTTGCCCCACCTCATTAACTCCCTCTTCCTCTACCATTTGGACCTCAAGCCTGCATTGAAATACTGTTTAGGCCGCCCCTTACAACCTCCATTAGCAAACTTAATTTCATGATCCAGGCAGCCTCGCCTTTTGCTAAATCTACGCAATTCTTTCCCCTGTCGCAATTTTTTCTTGTTAAGGGCGAGGCAGGGTTCGCTAAAGCTATAAGAGTTAAAAAAACAAGGGGTATTTTTAACCACAGTGTCAAGCACTGTTCTGAGCGCTGGGGTAAATTCAGTTCCATCAGCTTAGAGGTGGGAGGAAAAAAAAGCACTGTGGAAGAATGTGAAAGCTGGTGAATAGATGGATCTTTTATTCAATGGGTAGATGGTAACCAGGGTGGGGGGGAACCTGATTTCGTAAAGGGAATTCAGGAAAAGGTAGGGGAAAAAAAACTTCGAAATTAGAAATTTCGTGGGAACAATCCAGTTCTTAGAACAGTGCTTGGTACATAGTAAGCACTTAACAAATACTGTCAATATTATTAATTACATAGAAATAAGATGATTAGGTGGAAATAATATGGACAGTCCTGGAGAAAAACCAAACGCGGCAATTCCTCGTTAGTATAGTGGTAAGTATCCCCGCCTGTCACGCGGGAGACCGGGGTTCGATTCCCCGACGGGGAGGCTGTAATTTTGTTTTTTTTTCCGAGGAAAATCTGGGAATAGAATTAGTTTGAATTCAATATAAATTTGGGAATCATTTTAGCCTGACAGCAAAAAATACATTCCATTTTTTAATTCATTTTAATAATTGTGCTTTGAGATTTTAAAGCTAAATGCCAACCCCACATTTTGCTGAGTAAAAAATTTCAGGCCCAAATAGATTTCAAACTTTTTTATGGTTAATGTGGGATTAGAAGCCACGTTGTCTGATTCCCCAGCACTTTCCACTAGGCTATGCTGCTCCATAGCAGCTTTAAGGTCCTGTGGCCTTTCCTCAGTGCTCCATATGTTGAAGAAAAACTTGTGTGTTTAAGTGAGGTGTCCCATTCATGTTTGTAGAATTTGGTAAAAGTCAGTTGCTATTTTTTTAATGTGATTTCTTCAATAGTTGGTTTGTCATGTCTTCAGCTGTTGGGAGGATTTCTTTGTGTTGAAGGGTTTCATCTTCTACAGTTGAATGTATTTTCCGAGGATTAGCAATGACACTATCTCCTCAGGATTCCCTCCTTGTCTGTGATGAGGTTGAAGTCAACTTCAGTCTTCTGAGGTGCTATGATGGTTTTTATAGGGCCATGTAAATTATTTCTTTTGGTGATCTCTTCAGCTTTGGTATCCTTGATTTGCATATTAAAATATAGGTTTCTGTAAACCTCTCCTGTTAAGATTGTGAAGTACTACAAAATATTGCTAAAGCAATTGTTGTTTCGCAGCAAGTAATGTTTTTAATACCTCAGTCATCTGCATGAAACTAGTCTTGATGGCTTCGACTAGCCATGAAAATGTCTTGACAGCTACCTGGTTGACAGGAACATAGAATAAAAGGCCCATTTCAAGTTTACATTGGAGATTTGCTGGGGTTCTTTGTTCTAACGGGGATCCTGTACTGTTTTTGCAGAAGTCTTTGCTCCCCCTACCATCAGGCTTCCAACCCCATCACTCTCCCAGACTGCCTTCTCTGTGGTCATCAATTCATTCATTCGTTCGTTCATTCAATCGTATTTATTGAGCGCTTACTGTGTGCAGAGCACTATACTGAGCACTTGGGAAGTACAAGTTGTGAACATATAGAGACAGTCCCCACTCAACAACGGGCTCACAGTCTAGAAGGGGGAGACAGACAACAAAACAAACCATATTAACAAAATAAAATAAATAGAATAATAAATATGTACAAGTGAAATAAATAGAGTAATAAATCTGTACAAACATATATACAGGTGCTGTGGGGAGGGGAAGGAGGTAGGGCAGGGGGAAGGGTGGGGGAGAGGAAGGAGGGGGCTCAGTGTGGGAAGGCCTCCTGGAGGAGGTGAGCTCTCAGTAGGGCTTTGAAGGGAGGAAGAGAGCTACCTTGGCAGATGGGCAGAGGGAGGGCATTCCAGGCCAGGGGAAGGACGTGGGCTGGGGGTCGACAGCGGGACGGGCAAGAACGAGGTACAGTTAGGAGGTTAGCGGCAAAGGAGAGGAGGGTGCAGGCTGGGCTGGAGAAGGAGAGAAGGGAGGTGAGGTAGGAGGGGGTGAGGTGATGGACAGCCTTGAAGCCAAGAGTGAGGAGTTTTTGCTTGATTCAAAGGTTAATAGGCAGCCACTGGAGATTTTTGAGGAGGGGAGTAACATGCCCAGAGCATTTCTGCACCAAGATGATCCGGGCAGTAGTGTGAAGTATATAGACTGAAGTGGGGAGAGACAGGAGGATGGGAGATCAGAGAGGAGGCTTATGCAGTAATCCAGTCGGGATTGGATGTGAGGGGTGAACGAGAGAGCAGAGTCGAGGATGACACCAAGGTTGCGGGCATGAGAGACGGAAAGGATGGTAGTGCCGTCTACAGTGATGGGAAGGTCAGGGAGAGGGCTGGGTTTGGGAGGGAAGATAAGGAGTTCAGTCTTGGACATATTGAGTTTTAGATGGCAGGCAGACATCCAGATGGAGACGTCTTGAAGGCAGGAGGAGACACGAGGCTGAAGGGAGGGAGGGAGAGAGAGCAGGGGCAGAGATGTAGATTTGGGTGTCATCAGCGTAGAGATGACAGTTGGAGCCGTGGGAGCGAATGAGTTCACCAAGGGAGTGAGTATAGATAGAGAACAGAAGGAGACCAAGAACTGACCCTTGAGGAGCCCCTACAGTAAGGGGATGGGAGGGGGAGGAGGAGCCCGCAAAGGAGACTGAGAATGAATGGCCGGAGTGTTAAGAGGAGAACCAGGAGAGGACGGAGTCTGTGAAGCCAAGGTTGGATAGCGTGTTGAGGAGATTATAAGAATGGCCTCCTTATAATCAAGCTCAAAGAACTAGACTGTCCTTATCCTCCTTGACCTCTCAAATGTTTGGATTATGTTTTTTTTTTAACTGTGGACAATTTCCTTCTCCTCAAAACACTACCAGGTAGTGCTTTTCCTAACACACAACCCATGTGGCCTAATGGAAAAAACACAGCCCTGGGAGTCCAAGGAACTGAGTTCTAATTCTGACTCTGCCACTTGCTTGCTTTGTAACTTTGAGCAAGTCCTTTAACTCCTCTGTGCCTCAGGTTCCTCATCCTCACAATGGGGATTAAATACCTGTTCTGCCTCCTATATATACACACTGTGAGCCCTGAATGAGAAAGGGAGTGTGTCCAATTTGGTTGGTTTGTATATATTCCACCTTAGTGCAGTGCTTGGCTCAGAGTAAGTGTCCAATCACTTGAGTGAATCAATCACTCAGTGACATTTGTTGAGCACTTACCATGTGCAGAGAAAGCAATGTACTAAGTACTTGGGAGAGCACAGAATGACAGAATTAGCAGACATGTTCCCTGCCCATAATTAGCAAATACCACCACAACAGCACCACCGCAGTAGAGGGGAATGGGGGCACCCCCCCAAGTCTCCAAGTGCCTCTTGTCTCTGGCATGCCTTCCATTCAGCATCAACTCTAGACTGTAAGCTCACTGTGGGCAGGGAATGGGTCAACCAACTCTGTTACCCTTCTCAAGTGCTTATTACAGTGCTCTGCATACAATAACCACTCAATAAATTATTACTCTATTTATTTATTTTACTTGTACATATCTATTCTATTTTATTTTGTTAGTATGTTTGGTTTTGTTCTCTGTCTCCCCCTTTTAGACTGTGATCCCACTGTTGGGTAGGGACTGTCTCTATATGTTGCCAATTTGTACTTCCCAAGCGCTTAGTACAGTGCTCTGCACATAGTAAGCACTCAATAAATACAATTGATGATGATGATGATGATAAATACCAGTGATTGACTGATTAATTGACTGCACTCTGGTAGAAACACAATCTTTGGGTTCCTGCATAGTGTTGGTCTGAAAGAGAGGAGGGAAACTTGGAAGGTTGACATTTAGAGATGGAGCTTCCACTCTTTCAGTGTTCCCTCTCCGACCCCTCTGTGCCACAAGCCTTGGATGAGTTTCCCTAAACCTTCATCTTCCTAGAAGCTCCAGGTCCTGCAGTCTTTCCAGCCTCAGTCTTAGTCACCTGATTGCCACACTGACCCCTCCGGGGTCCATCTCATTAGGGAGAATTATTAGAGCAAAGAGAACCTACTCAACATCAGATTACTGTGAGACTCTGCTAAGCCTTAACATGCATTCTGTGGCTATCAGATGCATGTTGCTAAACATGAGCTCATCATTAAGGAGGAGAATGAATTCCTTTGTGCAGTCAGCCAGAAAGAAGAATCAGCACAAAGATCTGAATAATGAAAGTTCACCAACTCCATAAACCGTATATTTATTAGTACCTGTACCTGTAGGTGATATCTCTCCTTCAACAACCCCTTTATTCAGCAATCCCTTTCCAAAACCTTCTTGCCATATGTAACAATTTGAGAAGAAAAAAAGAAAGCTAATAGTAACTGTGTGAATGTTATTTGCTTAATAGGCTGGGTTACACTTAATGATTTTTTGTTTAAATCTCCCCAAGCCCCCTGACTGTTATGATAGGTATTTATAAAATGCGTATTTGATACCAAACCTGATTAAATGGAGGTTTTGCCTGTAACAGTTTGATGTTGCATTATGACTGTTTCCCCTCAGTCTGACTTTTGACGTGATGGGTGTTTTTCCACAATTTCTTGACTGTGTGCATGCTTGCTTCGTGGACTACGTAATGACAGTCTCCAGATTTCATTATAAATTCTGAGATGGGCGAGGTCTCACCCCAGTTGGTAGAAAGCTAGTTATTTAAGATATTCATTCATTCATTCATTCATTCAACCATATTTATTGGGCAATTACGGTGTGCAAAGCACTGTACCAAGCGCTCGGGAGAGTACAATACAACAACAAATAGACACATTTCTGTCCACAACGAGCTCACAGTCTAGAGGATAGATTTAGAAACAAACCTTCAGGGCTCTTACAAGTTCAAACGGAACCACTGAAGCCAGGTTTACCTCGATTGGGGATAATAATAATAATAATAATGATGGTATTTGTTAAGGGCTTACTATGTGTCAAACACTGTTCTAAGCACTGGGGTAGACACAAGGTAATCAGGTTGTCCCACGTGGGGGGGGGGGTGTCACAGTCTTAATGCCCATTTTACAGCTGGAGTAACTGAGGCACAGAGAAGTTAAGAGAAGCAGCGTGGCTCAGAGGAAAGAGCACGGGATTGGGAGTCAGAGGTCGTGGGTTCTAATCCTAGCTCTGCCACTTGTCAGCTGTGTGACTTTGGGCAGGTCACTTAATCAATCAATCAATCATGTTTATTGAGCACTTACTGTGTGCAGAGCACTGTACTAAGCGCTTGGGAAGTACAAGTTGGCAACAACTTAAATTCTTTGTGCCTCAGTTCCCTCATCTGGAAAATGGGGATTAAGACTGTGAGCCCCATGTGGGACAAGCTAATTACCTTGTATCCCCCCATCGGTTAAAACAGTGCTTGGCACATAGTAAGCGCTTAACAAATGTCATCATTAAGTGACTTGCTCAAGGTCACACAGCAGACAAGAGGCCGATGGGGATTAGAACCCACATCCTCTGACTCTTAAACCTGTTTTTGCCACTAGGCCATGCTGCTTCTCTAGGGATGGGCAATGAGTAAGACTATAAACAGGAAAGAATGAAATAGACCCACCAGAGGTTTTTGAGGAGCAGGGAAACATGTCCTGAGCGCTTTGCAGAAAAATGATCCACGCAGCAGAGTGAAGTATGGACTGGAGAGGGGAGAGACAGGGGGCAGGGAGGTCAGCAAGGAGGCTGATACAGTAATCAAGGCGGATAACAATGACGGTATTTGTTAATAATGTTGGTACTTGTTAAGCACTTACTATGTGCAAAGCACTGTTCTAAGGCGCTGGGGTAGATACAAGATAACCAGGTTGTCCCACGAGGGGCTCACAGTCTTCATCCCCATTTTACAGATGAGGGAACTGAGGCCCAGAGAAGTGAAGGGACTTGCCCAAAGTCACACAGCTGACAAGTGGCAGAGCTGGGATTTGAACCCACGGCCTCTGACTCCAAAGCCCGTGCTCTTTCCACTGAGCCACGCTGCTTAGAACAGTGTTGGCACATAGTAAGCTCTTAAAAATACAATTATTATTATTATTCTTTATAATAAGCGCGTACCACGTGCCAAGCACAGTGCTCAGATTATCATGAACAGTTGGGTCGGAGAGGAAAAGGAGGATTTTAGCGATGTCGTGAAGGAGAAACCGACAGGATTTAGTGATGGATTGAATATGTGGGTTGAATGAGAGAGAGGAGTCAAGGACAACGCCAAAGTTACAGGCTTGTGAGACAAGAATAATGGTCACAATTATCAGCTGTGTGACCTTGGGCAAGTCACTTAACTTCTCTGGGCCTCAGTTACCTCATCTGTAAAATGGGGATGAAGACTGTCAGCCCCACGTGGGACAACCTGATCACCTTGTATCTACCCCAGCGCTTAGAACAGTGCTTTGCACATAGCGGTTAACAAATGCCATTATTATTATTTATTATTATGGTGGGGCCGTCTACAGTGAGGGGAAAGTCAGGGGAAGGAAAGGGTTTGGGTTTGATGATAAGGAGCTCTGTTTTGGACATGTGAAGTTAGAGTGGCTGGAGGACATCCAGGTAGAGAGATGTCTTGAAGGCAGGAGGAAGTGTGTAGAGCACTGTACTAAGCGCTTGGAAAGTACAACTTTCCAGGAAGAGAAGAAGAAAGATCAGGGCTGGAGATGTTGATTTGGGAATCATCTGCATAGACAATGAAACATAACGTGTACTTGCCCAATCAAGAGATGCAATTAAGTCAAGAAGGACCTCATATTATTTTGCCATGACCATGTTATTCTCAGAGCCAGGAATGTGTAATTATTTGCAATAAGCTCGTTGTGGACAGGGAAGGTGTCTGTTACATTGTCGTGTTGTATTCTCCCAAGCGCTTTATACGCTGCTCAGCGTACAGTAAGTACTTAATAAATACAATTGATTGATTAATCAATTAATTAATAAGTGAATACAGTGCAGGCCCAGAAGTATAATAGTATAGGGAATTTAAACACACGGGGAGGAGTGGCCGAAATAGCTCAGTTGGGAGAGCGTTAGACTGAAGATCTAAAGGTCCCTGGTTCGATCCCGGGTTTCGGCATCTTATTTTACTTTCCTACTTTTTTTCCCTCCCCTTAAATTAAAATAAATGAATAATTCTGTGGTTTACAGCTTCCCAAGAAGAAGCCATCCTGGCCGGCAGCCTGCCAGTGGACTTTCAGTAGTACAACCTCAAAAAAGAAGTAGCCGCTTCAGGAGTTGTACCTTCCAAGCGCTCAGTACAGTGCCCTGCACACAGTAAGCGCGTTGTACCTTCCAAGCGCTCAGTACAGTGCCCTGCACACAGTAAGCGCTCCACAAACACGACGGAGTGAATGAACCCGACCACAGAACTCCTTTTCCTGGGGAAGTTTTCCAGAGACGAGGGCAACAGAAAGAGGCCAGAGGAAGCGTGGTTCTCACCTTTCCATCTAAGAATATTGAGAATATTCCTTTGGCTTTTATATTAAGCGCTCAGTACAGTGCTCTGCACACAGTCAGCGCCCAATAAATGCATAATCTGGTTCGATTTCACTTTTCGTTGATCTTCCTAAGTGCAGTTTTGCTGAACGTGTTGGGATCGTAAACCCATTCTTCAACGAAAAGCAAGTCAGAATATATCTGTGTTTCACCTAATCGTCTGTATCTACCCATAACTTGACTTTGATAGATGGATTGAAAATAGATGGATAGATGGATTTAACTAGATGGATTTAATAGATTTAATAGATTTAAACCCATTCTTCAACGAAAAGCAAGTCAGAATATATATCTGTGTTTCGTCTGTATCTACCCATAACTTGACTTTAATAGATGGATTGAAAATGGATGGATAAATGGATTTAACTAGATGGATTTAATAGATTTAAACCCATTCTTCAACGAAAAGCAAGTCAGAATATATCTGTGTTTCACCTAATCGTCTGTATCTACCCATAACTTGACTTTGATAGATGGATTGAAAATGCAGGGATAGATGGATTTAACTAGATGGATTTAATAGATTTAATAGATTTAAACCCATTCTTCAACGAAAAGCAAGTCAGAATATATCTGTGTTTCACCTAATCGTCTGTATCTACCCATAACTTGACTTTAATAGATGGATTGAAAATAGATGGATAGATGGATTTAACTAGATGGATTTAATAGATTTAAACCCATTCTTCAACGAAAAGCAAGTCAGAATATATCTGTTTCATCTAATCGTCTGTATCTACCCATAACTTGACTTTAATAGATGGATTGAAAATGGATGGATAGATGGATTTAACTAGATGGATTTAATAGATTTAAACCCATTCTTCAACGAAAAGCAAGTCAGAATATATCTGTGTTTCATCTAATCGCCTGTATCTACCCATAACTTGACTTTGACAGATGGATTGAAAATCGATGGATAGATGGATTTAACTAGATGGATTTAATAGATTTAAACCCATTCTTCAACGAAAAGCAAGTCAGAATATATCTGTGTTTCATCTAATCGTCTGTATCTACCCATAACTTGACTTTAATAGATGGATTGAAAATAGATGGATAGATGGATTTAACAAGATGGATTTAATAGATTTAAATAGATGGATTTAACTAGACTGTGAGCCCACTGTTGGGTAGGGACCCTCTCTATATGTTGCCAACTTGTAGTTCCCAAGCGCTTAGTACAGTTCTCTGTACACAGTAAGCGCTCAATAAATACGATTGATTGATTGATTGATTAATTTAATAAACATTTTAAAATGAAACCACTTTTTTTACAGATTGAACTTCAAAGGCAGATTTTCTAAAGGAAGGCATGAAGTCAATCCTCGTTAGTATAGTGGTAAGTATCCCCGCCTGTCACGCGGGAGACCGGGGTTCGATTCCCCGACGGGGAGGCTTCAGTTTTTCACTTTTAATATTTTTTACTTTTTAGTCGAGATAATTTTAATTGCTTCATTTAGTTGAGATCATTTTAATTGCTTCAAAAAATATAGACTATAGTAAATTCATCTTCCGGATTTCTACTTTTATATTAGTAAAGTAGTCTCGTCAACAAAAAAAGTGTAATGAAAAATGCACTCATTCATTCAATCGTTTATTACATATTTACTGTCCTATTTATTTTATTTTGTTAATATGTTTTGTTTTGTTCTCTGTCTCCCGCTTCTAGACTGTGAGCCGGCTGTTGGGTGGGGACCGTCTCTATATGTTGCCAACTTGGACTTCCCAAGCGCTTACCTCCCCACAGCACCTGTATATATGTATGTACATATTTATTACTCTATTTATTTATTTGACTTGTACATATCTATTCTATTTATTTTATTTTGTTAGTATGTTTGGTTTTGTTCTCTGTCTCCCCCTTTTAGACTGTGAACCCACTGTTAGGTAGGGACTGTCTTTATATGTTGCCAACTTGTACTTCCCAAGCGCTTAGTATAGTGCTCTGCACACGGTAAGCGCTCAATAAACACGATTGATTGATTCCCAAACGCTTAGTACAGTGCTCTGCACAGAGTAAGCGCTCAATAAATGAATGAATGAATGAAAAAACACCGGTCTGGAAGAGACTGTGAGCCCGCTGGTGGGTAGGAATCGTCTCTATATGTTGCCAACTTGTACTTCCCAAGCGCTTAGTACAGTGCTCTGCACACAGTAAGCGCTCAATAAATACGAATGAATGAATGAATGGAAGAGGGCCTGGATTCTTTTCCTGGCTCGGCCACTTGCCTGCCGTGTGACCTTGGGAAAGTCATTTAACTTTTCTGTGCCTCAGTTTTCTCATCTGTAAAATGGAGATTCAATATCGTGGCTCAGTAGAAAGAGCCCAGGCTTTGGAGTCAGAGGTAATGGGTTCGAATCCCGGCTCTGCCATTTGTCACTGTGTGACTTTGGACAAATCACTTAGCTTCTCTGCTTCAGTTCCCTCATCTGTAAAATGGGGATTAAGAGTGTGTGCCCCCCCTGGGACAACCTGATCACCTTGTAACCTCCCCAGCGCTTAGAACAGTGTTTTGCACTTAATAAATGCCATTATTATTATTATTATATCATTCATTCATTCAATCATATGATCACCTTGTAACCTCCCCAGCGCTTAGAACAGTGCTTTGCACATAGTAAGCACTTGATAAATGCCATTATTATTATTATTATATCATTCATTCATTCAATCATATTTATTTAGAGCTTTCTGTGTGCAGAGCACTGTACTAAGCACTCAGGAGAGTAAAATACAACAATAAACAGACACGTTCCCTGCCCACAATGAGTTTACACTGTTCTCCCTCCCTTATAAATTGTGAGCCCCACGTGGGACAGGGACTATGTCCAACTTGATTATTTTGTACCCACCCATCCTGGCTCCACCACATGCCTGCTGTGTGACCTTGGGCAAGTTAATTAACTTCTCTGTGCTTCAGTTACTTCATCTGTAAAATGGGGATTAAGAGTGTGAACTCCATATGGGGCAGGGACTGTGTCCAACCTGATTAACTTGTATCTACCCCAGTATATCCTCAGTGTATCTACCCCTGTGTATCCTCACTGTACGTCGTTCTCGCCTGTCCCACCGTTGACCCCTGGCCCACATCCTCCAAACTACCTCTCTTCCTCCCTTCAAAGCCCTACTGAGAGCTCACCTCCTCCAGGAGGCCTTCCCAGACTGAACACCCCCTTTTTCCTCTGCTCCTCCTCCCCTCCCCATCACCCCCAGTCCCTCCTTCTGCTCTACCCCATCCCCTCCCCACAGCACTTATGTATATTTGTACATATTTATTACTCTATTTTATTAATGATGTGTATATATCTATAATTCTATTTATCTATTTTGAAGGTATTGACGCCTACCTGTTCTGTTTTGTTGTCTGTCTCCTCCTTCTAGACTGCGAGCCTGGGTAGGGTTGGGTAGGGACCGCCTCTATATGTTGCCAACTTGTACTTCCCAAGCGCTTAGTACAGTGCTCTGCACACAGTAAGCGCTCAATAAATACGATTGAATGAATGTTGCCAAATTGTACTTTCCAAGCGCTTAGTTCAGTGCTCTGCACACAGTAAGGGCTCAATAAATATGATTAAATGAATGAATCATCATAACAATAATAATTATTATTATTTTGGCACATAGCACTTAACAAATACTACAATTATTATTGTGTCCAGTTGCTTCCGTCATTAAAATACAAGTTCCTTAAGGACAGGAATTTGGTCTTTTACTTCCATTATATGTTCCTCCGGCACCTAGTATGATGCCCTGTGCATAGCAAAGTATTAACTAAATACTGGTGAGGATGAGATTGGTGATCATATTGAATTGTCACACATTTCAAAACCATTGTTGAGTATGGTACTATGGGGAACTGAAATGGGTCACACAAAAGCGCTTAGAACAGTGCTTTGCACACGGTAAGCGCTTAATAAATGCCATCAAAAAAAAAAAGCCTAAGGGCAAAAAAAGTTTGAAGGACTTGAGCACTCACTACGTGCTGAGTGCTGTACTAAGAACTTGGGGGAGTTCAACACCAACAGAGTTGGTAGACTGTGAGCCCGTTGTTGGGTAGAGACCGTCTCTATATGTTGCCAACTTGTACTTTCCAAGCGCTTAGTACAGTGCTGTGCACACCAGTAAGTGCTCAATAAATACGATTGAACGAATGAATGAATAAACAGCAGCCGCAGTAACACAAGAAGCAGCAGACTTGTCCAGCAGATGTAACACAAGACAGGGAGTCAGCAGACCTGGGTTCTAATCCCAGCTCCCCCACTTGTCTGCTGTGTGACCTTGGGCAAGTCACTTATTTTCTCTGCGCCTCAGTTCCCTCATTCTGTTCAATTCTGTTCTCCCTCCTGCTTAGATTGTGAGCCCCATGTGGGACTTGATTATCTTGTATGTACCCCAGTGCTTGGCACAGAGTAAGTGCTTAACAAATACCACAATTATTAGCATGCTTACGGTCTAGAGGGAGGTACAGACTAATATAAATAAGTGGATTACAGATAGGTACACAAGTGTTGAGTAGCTGGGGATTAAGACATGGTTAAACATGGTCGCAAACCGTGAAATTTAACAGTGTACAAACCATCCCAGCAGGTATAAATCAGGAGGACTGCTCTCCTCAGCAGAAGCTTTAGTGAAGATTAGATCATAAGGAGGGAGAGTCGAAAACAGAAAACATACCTGATGTGAGAAAAGCTGATTAGCACAGTAAGAATCTATCCACATTGTTAATCAATCAATCAATCAATCAATTGTATTTCTTGATCGCTTACTGTGTGCAGCGCACTGTACTAAGCACTTGGGAAGTACAAGTTGGCAACATATAGAGACGGTCCCTATCCAACAGTGGGCTTACAGTCTAGAAAGGGGAGACAGAGAACAAAACAAAACATATTAACAAAATAAAATAAATAGAATAGATATGTACAAGTAAAATAAATAAATAAATGGAGTAATAAATATGTACAAACATATATACATATATACAGGTGCTGTGGGGAAGGGAAGGAGGTAAGGCGGGGGGATGGAGAGGGGGAGGAGGGGGTGTGGGAGGGTGTGTTGCTCCCACAACAGTTTTTTCATTCACACTCATAAACAAGGATAGGATCCCTCTTTCAGTAGCATTGTTTTTTAACTTTGCCTTTTCTCCAAAAAGCTCCTATTGGACCGGGAATATGTCTACCAACTCTGTTATATTGTACTCTCCCAACCCCGCCTTTTCCTCTGCTCCCCCTCCCCACCCCATCGCCCCGACTCGCTCCCTTTGCTCTACCCCCCTCCAGGCCCCACGGCACTTATGTATATATGAACATATTTATAACTGTAATTCTATTTATTTTTATTAATGATGTGCATTTATCTATAATTATTTTATTTATAATGATGCTACTGATGCCTGTTTACTTGTTTTGAGGTTTGTCTCCCCCCTTCTAGACTGTGAGCCCGTTGTGGGCAGGGATTGTCTCTGTTGCCGAATTGTACTTCCCAAGCATGTAGTAATAATAATAATAATAATAATAGCATTTGTTAAGCACTTACTATGTGAAAAGCACTGTTCCAAGCACTGGGGAGGATACAAGGTGATCAGGTTGTCCCACATGGAGCTCACAGTATTAATCCCCATTTTACATATGAGGTAACTGAGGCACAGAGAAGGTAAGTGACTTGCCCAAAGTCACACAGCTGACAAGCGGCAGAGCTGGGATTTGAACCCATGATCTTTGACTCCCAAACCCGGGCTCTTTCCACTGAGCCACACTGCTTCTCTGCATAAAGTAAGGGCACAACAAATACGATTGAATGAATAAATAACATAGTGCTGTGCACACAGTAAGCACTCAAATACCATTAAATAAGTGGATGAGATCCTCTCAGAACTCCCCAGTTCCACTCCCCAAAGTCTTCTATACTCCCATTAGCAGGGCAAACCCTTCCAGAAGAACATCGTAACCTCTAGTACTTAACCTCCAGAAAAACCTATCCTGTGTACTTTACTCCACGAGGCATTGGTAATAGCCCTGGGCCCTTCTAATCACCAGAATGCCCAAGGCCTTTCATTCAAACACTTTCACAAACATAGAACCTCATTGGAGCTAATTTCCAAAAGTGCAGAAGCTAAGATGGTAGTAGGTTGGTTAGATAAGAGAACAGACTGATGACCACTGGGCTCTCTCCAAAATAGGATAGCCACTGATGGCATTCAAAAATACAGGATACCTTTTTGTCGAACTCCCTCTAACACATATTTAATTTAGGTGATTTTTCCTTGCAAATAATCTTTCTTATTTTTAAGTGTTTGTAGCTTATAAATGGTCTTTCAGCAAATAATGACAGTAGCAACAATATTAACAAATAATAATTATAACTATTGAAGTATTGAGAATAAGAATTGGAGTATTTTCCTCATGGGCAGAGGCATACACGGGGGCCTGCGATGCTCCCCATGTGCTTGGAGATTGGGGATGGGGAAGTCCCATATTCATAATCTCCAGTGACACAATCAATAAATCAATCATATTTATTGAACACATGTGCAGAGCATTCATTCATTCAATCAATCATGTTTATTGAATGCTAACTGTGTGCAAAGCATTGTACTGCACGCTTGGGAGAGTACAATATAACAGACACATTCCTACCCACAGCGAGCTCATAGTCTAGAGGGCTGTACTGAGCACTCAGGAAAGTACAATATAACAGAGTTGGTCAACATGTTCCCAGCTCACAAGGAGCTTGCAGGCTAGAGAGGGAGAAAGGCATTAATAAAAAAAATAAGTAAATCACAGATACATCCTTAAGTGCCCTGGGCCTAAGAGTGGGATTCTGACTTAACAGGGTCAGAGGAAAGCTCTCAACTCCATCAGTTGCCTCCCCCAAACTCCTTATTAGAAAGGCTATCATCATCATCATCATCAATCGTATTTATTGAGCGCTTACTATGTGCAGAGCACTGTACTAAGCGCTTGGGAAGTACAAATTGGCAACATATAGAGAGTGTCCCTACCCAACAGTGGGCTCACAGTCTAAAAAACACTGTTCTAAGCACTGGGGAGGTTACAAGGTGATCAGGTTGTCCCACGGGGGGCTCAAAGTCTTAATCCCCATTTTGCAGATGAGGTAACTGAAGCACAGAGAAGCTAAGTGATTTGCCCAAAGTCACACAGTGACAAATGGCAGAGGCAGGATTCGAACCCATGACCTCTAGACTCCAAAGCCTGTGCTCTTTCCACTGAGCCACGATATTGAAGTCTCCAGCCAGAAGAGACCACAGCAATACAGACAGGCTGTCACCCAGCTGAATCCAGGACTGCCTGCTCTCAATAAAGAGAACAAGCCATGACTTCCTGCTCTTTTCAATTGAGCATGCTGTCAGATGGCTTCCTTCCCCTTTCCATTGCTCTAAAGCCATTGATTACAATCTTTTTCTAGGTCCCTGTAAATACAGGCGCCACTGTGAAGTTAAGAACTCAGTGGCTGGAGCCAAGGTAGAAGGAGGCTGGGTGTTTAAAAATAAAAATACCACACATAAAGGTGTTTGTGCTGAATTAATTCAATGCCATTTCAGGCCTCCACTGCCCCAGTGTGACTCATGTGGCTCACAACCTTCATTCTCTGATAATAATAATAATGCTATTTGTTAAGCGCTTACTATCTGCCAGGCACTGTACTAACCTTTGGGGTAAACAGAAGATTATCAGGTCGGATACAGTCCCTGTGATCGCAGGACTAACATACGGCTCACAGTCTAATCGCCGTTTTAAATTTGAGGTAACTGAGGCACTAAGTTAAATGACTTGCCCAAGGTCACACAGCAGGCATAAGGCGGAGCCAGACTTAGAACCCAGGTCCTCTGATTCCCAGGCTCATGCTTCTCTAATCATCGGTGTGTCCTTAGGCCTCTGTGTGACAGTGGGTCAGTAAGTTCCCGTCCCCCTTGGTCATCCGTGTGGACTTGCACACAGTAAGCGCTCAATAAATACGATTGATTGATAACCCAGAAACATAATAATGATGATATTTGTTAAGTGCCAACTATGTGCCAACCACTGTTCTAAGCCCTGGGGCAATAATATGGTATTTAAGTGCTAATTATGTTGTTGCGAACTTGTAGTTCCCAAGCGTTTAGTACAGTGCTCTGCACACAGTAAGCGCTCAATAAATACGACTGACTGACTGAATGAATGAATGAATGAACTATGTGCCAACCACTGTTCTAAGCCCTGGGGCAATAATAATAGTAAGAATTATGGTATTTAAGTGCTAACTATGTGCCAACCACTGTTCTAAGCCCTGGGGCAATAATAATAGTAAGAATTATGGTATTTTAGTGCTATGTTAGCACTTAAGTTGTTGCCAACTTGTATTTCCCAAGCGCTTAATACAGTGCTCTGCACACAGTAAGCGCTCAATAAATACGATTGAATGAATGAATGAATGAATCAGTGTCTCCATTCTGACTCCTCCCTGTGTCTGTAGACCCAATCATTCATTCATTCATTCATTCAATCGTATTTATTGAGCGCTTGCTGTGTGCAGAGCACTGTACTAAGCGCTTGGGAAGTACAAGTTGGCAACATGTAGAGACGGACACTACCCAACAGTGGGCTCACAGTCTAGAAGGGGGACACAGAGAACAAAACAAAACATATTAACAAAATAAAATAAATAGAAAAAATATGCAGAATCCTCCCCCAGTGCCCCAGTGCCCACCATGGCCCTTAGGACTTTCTGCCTTAAAAGGCATCAGAGATTCTAGGACGTGGTCTATGGCCTTGCTTCCATGACTTGAAACTGAACCCCACCAAATCCTGGAACAAATTAAGCTCCCATTGTTGGACTCCCCTCCTGAGGGAGTAGGAGAAGTGGCAGGTCTAGATGTAAGTTAAGCCCAGGCAACAGACCACCTTCCAGAGATCACCTCCCTTCTATGCCAAATGGACCCAACAGATGTTACTGGGCTGCGGAGCAGTTGGTAACCTTGTTCCATTTTTATTTTTATAGAAGCAGTGTGGCCCGGTGGATACAGCGTGGGCTTGAGAGTCATAAGGTTTTGGATTCTAATCGAGATTAGACAATGGAATTAGATAAAGTCTGCCACTTCTCTGCTGTGTGACCTTGGGCAAGTTACGTCACTTCTCTTTGCCTCAGTTGCCTCATCTGTAAAATGGGGATTAAGACTGTGAGCCCCATGTGGCCATAGACTGTGTCCAAACTGATAACCCTGTACCTACCTGAGCACTTAAATACCATAAAAAAAACCCTTTCCTTTTGGACTGTCTTCAGCTGTTGTCACAGCTCAGGTCTATTCTGGTGGAATTGTGAGGCCTGTGGTGGCTCAGAGGGAAAGTAACAGCCTTGAAAGGCTGGAGGCCTGGGTTCTAATCCCCTCTCTGCTATGAGAGTTTAAAAAAAGATTGTAAATACCTAGGAGGGTCTAGAATAGATCACCTAAGAGTGCTGAGATAAAATTTTTAAGCGCTTAGTACAGTGCTCTGCACGTAGTAAGCGCTCAATAAATACGATTGATGATGATGACTTGGCTGGGTTGAACTCAGGTTTCCGGAGATTTGGCAGAACCAGTAACTGACCATCTGACCCGTTTGGCTCAGGGCAACTTGGGAAGACCGATTTAGTCTTCAGGAAGCTGATGGATATTCTTTCCTACATGTCCAAAGCTGAGGTTGTGCTGAGAGAATCAATCAATCAATCAATCGTATTTATTGAGCACTTACTGTGTGCAGGGCACTATACTAAGCACTTGGGAAGTACAAGATGGCAACATATAGAGACAGTCCCTACCCAACAGTGGGCTCACAGTCTAAAAGGGGGAGACAGAGAACAAAACCAAACATACTAACAAAATAAAATAAACAGAATAGATATGTACAAGTAAAATAAATAAATAAATAGAGTAATAAATATGCACAGACATATATACATATATACAGGTGCTGTGGGGAAGGGAAGGAGGTAAGATGGGGGGATCGAGAGGGGGGACGAGGGGGAGAGGAAGGAAGGGGCTCAGTCTGGGAAGGCCTCCTGGAGGAGGTGAGCTTTCAGTAGAGCCTTGAAGGGAGGAAGAGAGCTAGCTTGGCGGATGGGCAGAGGGAGGGCTGAGGACCCCGAGTCCTCCCCCATTCGGTGGCAGCTGAAAAGATTGCACATGGATGCAGGTCTGCCATGCCACCTGAAGCCCGCATCCAGTGAGCCGGAGTTCCTACAGTGGCTCAGCCAAAGGCATTAGAGCACGGACATTTGCAGATCTGCTGGCCCTACAGACACATACCACAACCCTCAAGAGACTCAGCAGAACTACACTGGGGTAAACTCAATTCAAATGCAGCTCCAGGAAGCCATGTTAGTCCATGTTTCCCCACTCCTCAAGAACCTCCAGTGGTTGCCCATCCACATTTGCATCTGTTTGATGCATCAGCTTTAAAGCACTCAATGGCCTTGTCCCCTCCTATCTTACCTCACTGCTCTCCTACTAACCCAGGCACAGACTTCACTCCTTTAGTGCCAACCTACTTGCTATACCTCAATCTTCCTCCCTTCAAAGCCCTACTGAGCTCACCTCCTCCAAGAGGCCTTCCCAGACTGAGCCCCCTCCTTCCTCTCTCCCACTTCCCCCTCCCTATCCCCCTGCCTTACCTCCTTTCCCTCCCCACAGCACCTGCATATATGTATATATGTTTGTACATATTCGTTACTCCATTTATTTATTTATTTTACTTGTACATATTTATTCTATTTTTTTTTGTTAATATGTTTTGTTTTGTTGTCTTTCTCCCCCTTCTAGACTGTGAGCCAGCTGTTGGGTAGGGACTGTCTCTATATGTTGCCAACTTGGACTTCCCAAGCTCTTAGTACAGTGCTCTGCACACAGTAAGCACTCAATAAATACGATTGAATGAATGAATGAATTATTATCACTGCTGACCTCTCACCCACATCCTATCTCTAGCCTGGAACATCTTTCCTCTTCATATCTGACAGATGATCACTCTCCCCACCATCGAAGCCTTATTGGAGGCACATCTTCTCCAAGAGTCTTTCCCTGACTAAACCCTCATTTTCCCTTCTCCCACTTCCATCTGCATCACCCTGGCACTTGGATTGGCTAGCTTCATCCACCCTGCCCTCAGTCACACCACACTTCTGTACATATCTGTAATTTATTTATATTTAATGTCTACCTCTCCCACTAAACTGTAAACTCATTGTAGACAGGGAATGTGTCTGTTTATTATTGTACTCTCCCAAGTGCTAACAGTGCACTGTACACAGTAAATACTGAGTAAATATGATTGATTGACTGATTGATTAATTTATTTTGTGTGGCTTTTGCTGAGCTGTGGCTGAGCACACTGCAATAGTAGTAGTAATAGCATTGATTTAGCTTCTACTGGACTAAGCGTGTAATAAGCACTTGGAAGAGCACCTGAGAAACAGAAGACGTGCTGTTCTCTGCTCACAAGCTGATAGACTAATGGAAAGACAAACAACATGTTTATAAATAGTGGGAGCAGTAGGAAAAACAAGGATCGGACAGGGAGTAGAATGAAATGCCAGGATGAAATATCAGAATAAATAATTGAAATGTGCTGATGTTGGCTATAAAGTGCTATAGATGGTTATTGACATAATTTGAGATGTCAGGAATTAATCAGAGAAGGCTTCCTGGAGGAGGTATGCTTTCAGAAGGGCTTTGAAGATGGACAGAGTTGAGATCTACTGGATTGGTAGGAATGGAAGGGGGAGTTCCAGGTGGGAGAAACTGAACAAACAAGGGTGGGAATCCTAAAGTGACCTTCAGGGGAGTGAAGAGTGTCAGCTGGGGAGTGAAGAGAGTCAGCTGGGGAGTAAAGGGTGAAGAGACCTGATATGTAAGATGGAGAAAGCTGGTGGAAAGCCTTAATAATAATCATAATATTTATTAAGAGATTATTATGAGATTGATGCAAGAAAATTAGTTCAGGCACCGTTTAATCCCTGACCCCACAGGACTCACAATCTAAGATGTAGGGAGAGAGGAGCCACCTGACCCCATTTTACAGACGAGGAAATAGAGGCACAGAGAGATTAAGTAATTTGTCCAAGGTCACAGAGGAGGCCACTAGCAGAGATGGAATTAGAATCCAGTAATCTCCCGCTCTGCACACAGTAAGTGAAACAGCATGGTCTACTGGATAGAGCCCTGGCCCAGGAGTCAGAAGAGCCTGTGTTTTAATCCCAACTCTGCCACAAGTCAGCTGTGTGAACCTGGGTAAATCATTTAACATCTCTGTGCCTCAGTTACTTCATCTGTAAAATGGGGATTCAGACTGTGAGTCCCATGTGGGACAGGGACCCTGTCCAACCTGATTTGCCTGTACCTATCCCAGAGCTGTACTGTGTCTGGCACATAGTAAGTGCTTAAAAATACCACAGTTATTATTATTATTGACATTAATAATAATAATAATAATGTTGGTATTTGTTAAGCGCTTACTATGTGCAAAGCACTGTTCTTATTATTATTAAGGATTCAATTAATAGCACTGATTGAATGATTGATTATAATCCAGGGAGCAGTCCAAGGGAACTGTCTTTCAGTATACAGTTCTGCTGACAGAGTGCTTGGGTACAAATCATGTTGAGTCCAGGCAGCCCATTTAAAATAACCCAGTTTCAAATGAGGTTGCGAAGAAGGACTAAATGAAAGTTTTTACACAGGAAAAAAAAACTGCAATTAACAATTGTCCCATTTATGAAGGAGACTTTCATTTCAGCCTATCTGAATCAATCAATTGTATTTTTGAGTGCTTCCTATAATAATAATAATAATGGTATTTGTTAAGCATTTAGTATGTGCAAAGCACTATTCTAAGCACTGAGGGGGATACAAGGTGATCAGTTTGTCCCACGTGGGGCTCACACTCTTAATCCCCATTTTACAGATGAGGTAATTGAGGCACAGAAAAGTTAAGTGACTTGCCCAAAGTCACACAGCTGACACGTGGCAGAGACGGGATTAGAACCCATGCCTTGTGACTCTCAAGCCCGTGATCTTTCCACGGAGCCATGTTCCTTTGTGCAGAGCAGTATACTAAGCACTTGGATGCAAAATAATTAGCAGACACATTCCCTGCCCATATTTGAAACCCAAAGAACAGTTGCCAACTTGTACTTCCCAAGCACTTAGTACAGTGCTCTGCACACAGTAAGCGCTCAATAAATACGATTGATTGATTTTCTCAGACCAGAGGATCTCCATGTCAAAGGTTAGTCCAGGAAGCAAATAAGAGAGGGAGCCAAAAATCTGAAATACGTCTTTTTAAGGCCAACTACTTTGTTGTGACTCAAGGAGCAGGGAAAGGTGGATTTTAAGTGAGGTCGTTTCAGCTTTTTTTCGAGATATTTTCCAGTTGAGATTTCTGCAAATCAACCAACATGAATTTCACTAAAAATAAAACACCTTGATATCTAAGAACTGTGATGCAAAGACAGGGAGATAATTGACGGTTAGGGGATGTAGCTCAGTGGTAGAGCGCATGCTTTGCATGTATGAGGCCCCGGGTTCAATCCCCGGCATCTCCACCTTTTTTTTTTTTTGTCCCCCCACCCTCTTCTCGTTTTGTGTTTATGTTCTGAGGCAACAACAACCAACCGTTACGAATATCCCAATCTCCCAAGCATACTAGTTTCAGTTACTACAAATATTTATACAACTAAATTGAAGGCCTGCTATTATTCTGCAGCACATATAAACACAACATTTTTTTTTTTTACCTTTCCACCTCTCATTTAGCTGTAACAAAATCTAAACGGTATTTTCACGTTAGGATTATTTTCATTTTGAAAATGAAACCTAAAATCTTTTGGCGGGCTACTGGACGATGTAAATAGAACTAGGAAAGATTATTTTGAAAAAAAGCAGAGGTGAACCTTCATTTTTCCTGTCCTTTAAATAATTTCCTAACATTATGATGCCAGTTTACCATTTTCACAATTTTCTACATCTAATAAAGTGTTCTGTACACTGTGGGTTCTTAAGAAATGTTGGGTAATGGTGGCCCACTGTTGGGTAGGGACCGTCTCTATATGTTGCCAACTTGTACTTCCCAAGTGCTTAGTACAGTGCTCTGCACACAGTAAGCGCTCAATAAATACGATTGATGATGATGATGAAATTCCTAATACAATTGTGCAATTTAAATTAGAGTCATTTTACAAGCTATTTTTAATGTAAGCAAACAACAGAACTGCACTGTAATATTCAGAAAAATGCATATTGCATGCCGGGCAGCTGCAAGAGGGTTTAATTGCATTAGTTTATATGATGCATTTCAAGCATCTTTATTTTAAGAACATAAACTCTTGAGGAATTCCTGTTGCCTTTTGACTTAGTACTGGCCTTAAAGATATATTGAAAGAAAAATAAAGGCCGCCAAAAAGTACATTCCCACCCACTATGATAATAAATACCTTAAAAAGATAGAATCTTAATTACACATGTGTGGGAAGTTCCTTTTAGAAACATGCATGATATGGGCCTGTTTTTGTTGTGCAATTCAATTTCTGAGAAAATAATATACACCATTTTTCTTTTTTTAGTGTGTGCAGCTTGTATGTGCCTCATGGACGGCACCCAAATAACCAGTAGGCTCCTTTGCTCTTTGTACAAGTTGCAGGGCTTTTCCAAGACTCAGATTCTCTCTACCTCCTTTAAGGTTACATAACTGGAAACGAAGCAATACGGGCTTTTCAAAACCAGCTTTCCGGTTTCTCCACGGACCCTTTTGTTTGTTTGAACTAGCCATCATTTTCATTATGTTAGGTTGAATAAAATGTAGAGGTAATGTAAACCAAAAATCAATAAACACACACAAGCCTGCACTCCTCCACCCATAAACAACAAAACCCTTTGTGATATCTGCTACTGTCATGTGCACATGGGATCACTTTTCTCCTACCAATCAGACAGCTGTTGCTGGGCTTCTCCTCAGCTTTCCATTGGTTTGCAACCGCCCCCATTTATCTGTGTCAGTCCTTAAACACCTATTTTCTTTGGGTGCGTGCAAAGGAAGGATAGCCTGGGCGGATTGAACTGAGAAGGACAACCCTGTGAATCATATGCATCACAGACAGAGTGCTTTGATTAGTAGGGCGCTTGGTGCAGGATGCCAACTTGAACGGGAACATTTGTCCCCAGTGAATCACGGCTTCAGTTTCTGTTCAGATGACAAATCAAGTCCCCAAGCAAGTCGATTTTGTAGTTGTTTTTTCCTGTTGAACTTTCCCCCTCCTTTTTTTAAAAATAATCTGTTTCCCTCACCTTCCTCTCCACTGCATACAACGTGGGGGAGAAATCCACTCAGTTTGCAGTTGCAGCATTAGTTTGAGGCACAGGGTGTGGTGGTTTGAACTCTGCAGGAGGTTCTTCTGGGAATTGTTTTTTCCAGGTGGCCCGGAAGAAATAACTCTCAACCCTAGAAGAAGACACAAAATACAAGGACAGTCTATCTGGACAGTGGACCTGTTCTCATTTTTGACCCTTGAAACAAAATCAGATTCACTTTGGCCAGTCACTCCTATTTACCTTGAATAATTTATGGTACAATCAATCAATCATTGGTATTGACTGAAAGGTTAAGGTGTGCAGAGCGCTGTACTGAGCACTTGTAAAAATAATACAATAAAGTTGGTAGACGTGATCCCTGTTCACAAGTAACCTTGAAACAAAATCAGATTCACTTTGGTCAGTCACTCCTTTTTTACCTTGAATAATTTATGGTACAATCAATCAATCATTGGTATTGACAAAGGTTAAGGTGTGCAGAGAGCTGTACTGAGCACTTGTAAAAATAATTCAATAAAGTTGGTAGACTTGATCCCTGTTCACAAGTAACCTTGAAACAAAATCAGATTCACTTTGGCCAGTCACTCCTTTTTACCTTGAATAATTTATGGTACAATCAATCAATCATTGGTATTGACTGAAAGGTTAAGGTGTGCAGAGCGCTGTACTGAGCACTTGTAAAAATAATACAATAAAGTTGGTTGACATGATCCCTGTTCACAAGTAACCTTGAAACAAAATCAGATTCACTCTGGACAGTCACTCCTTTTTACCTTGAATAATTTATGGTACAATCAATCAATCATTGGTATTGACTGAAAGGTTAAGGTGTGCAGAGCGCTGTACTGAGCACTTGTAAAAATAATACAATAAAGTTGGTTGACATGATCCCTGTTCACAAGTAACCTTGAAACAAAATCAGATTCACCTTGGCCAGTCACTCATTTTTACCTTGAATAATTTACGGTATAATCAATCAATCATTGGTATTGACTGAAAGGTTAAGGTGTGCAGAGCGCTGTACTGAGCACTTGTAAAAATAATACAATAAAGTTGGTAGACATGATCCCTGTTCACAAGTAACCTTGAAACAAAATCAGATTCACTTTGGACAGTCACTCCTTTTTACCTTGAATAATTTATGGTATAATCAATCAATCATTGGTATTGACTGAAAGGTTAAGGTGTGCAGAGGGCTGTACTGAGCACTTGTAAAAATAATACAATAAAGTTGGTAGACCCGATCCCTGTTCACAAGTAACCTAACATTGAAATGCCCCAGACTACTGGACCTCTAAACCAACATTTCCTCAGTATTACTTCAAACATCATCCTTGGTGTCCAACATAAAATGGGGAGTGATTTAAATTTTTATATTTAACTGAGTCAGAAAGAAACCAGGGTTTTGCCATCCCCAATTAAATTGCACACAACTTTATGGTATTGTCCTCTTCCAAGAGCTTAGTACAGTGCTGTGACACTGTAAAAGCTCAATAAATGAGTGAGTGGCCCCAGCTGCACCCCAATACTGTGGCCTTTTCTGGACCCAAACCTACCCTGTGGGGTCTCTATTGGGTAAGCAAGCTCTTTGAAGCCCCCTAAACCCGGGGTACACTCTTGCTCATCGAGAAGCAGCACGGCCTAGAGGACAGAGCACAGGCCCAGGAGTTCGAAAGGCCTGGGTTCTAATTCTGCCGCTGCCACTTGTCTGCTGTGTGACCTTGGGTAAGTCACTTAACTTCTCTATGCCCAATTATCTCATCTGTAAAATGGGGGTGAAGACTGTGAGCCCCATGTGGGACATAGACTGCATGGTGAAATGGATAACGCATGGACCTCGGAGTAAGAAGGTCATGGGTTCTAATCCTGATTCCACAACTTGCTGCTGTGTGACCTTGGGCAGGTTAATTTACTTCTCTGTGTCTCAGTTACCTCATCTGTAAAATGGGGATTGAGACTGTGAGCCCTGCGGGGGACGGGGACAGAGTCCAACCTGATTTGCTTATATCTACTCCAGTGCTTAGTACAGTGCCTGGCACATAGTAAGTGCTTAACAAATACCATAATTATTATTATTATTATTAACTCAACTCTAACCCAGTGGTTAGAACAGTGCCTGGCTCATAGTGAGCACTTAATAAATACCATAAAAAATAAATAAATACCACCGTCTTCAACCACTTGCCCTCCAATGGCTTTTTCCCCTACGGATTTCAAACATGCTCATGTTTCCCCTATCCTAAAAAAAACCTCTTGACCCCATGGCTCCCTGCAGTTATCGCCGCATCTCTCTCCTACTATTCGTATCCAAACTCCTTGAGGGCATTGTCTATACTCACTGTCTCAAGTTCCTCACCTCCAATTCTCTCCTCGACCCCCTCCAATCTGGCTTCCACCCCTTTCACTCCACAGAAACCACCCTCCCAAAAATCACAAATAATCTCCTTCTTGCCAAATCCAACGGCCTCTACTCCATCCTAATCCTCCTCAACCACTCAGCCACCATCCCCTTCTTCTGGAAACATAATACAATCTAGGCTTCAATGACACAACCTGATTAGGTTGTATCTATCCTTGCCCTTAGAAGAGTGCTTGACACATAATAAGTGCTTAACAAATGTTGTCATCATCATCTGCTTTAAAACACTCAATCACCTTTCGCCCTCCTACCCAGCCCACAAACTTCCTTCCTTTAATGCCAACCTATTCGCTGTACCTTGATCTCATCTATTTTATTGCTGATCTCTCACCCATGACCTGTCCCTGGCCTGGAACTCCCTCCCTCTTTATATCCAACACAATAACTCGCCCCACCTTCAAAGCCTTATTGAAGACACATCTCCACCAAAAGGACTTCCCTGACTAAGCCCTCATTTCCTCTTTTCCTGCTCCCTTTTATGCACTACCACCTCCCCCAAGTCCCACAGCAGTTCTGTACATATCTGAAATTAATTCATTTATATCAATATCTGCCTTCCCTCTAGACTGTAAGCTCATCATGGACAGGAATGTGTCTGTTATACTGTTGTGTTGTACTCTCCCAAAGGCATAGTACAATGCTCTGTGCCAAATAAGTGCTCAATAACAATAAATACGGTTGATTGATTCTCAAAGAAAACCAATCTTTTCTCTTTTCTAAAATCCTTATCTGTGTACCCCTCACAAAAGGGTATCAGTTCTAAATGCACTTAAATTAGTGTTCTATGAATACTTTGTGCGCAAGGTGTTTGTCCTTTTTCCCATGGAAGTGAACTTTCAAAAAAAACTTATTTTTATAAGCTAGAAAAATGGAAGTTATCAAAAACTTTGCCTTCGATAACTTCCATTTTTTGATCTTTTAAAAATAAGGATTTTTTGTATTAAGATATTTCACAGAAAGAATTTATGAAAAAAACAGAAATATGACAGAGATACCATTGTTTGAGCTATAAAAATGATAATCACCTCCTATCCTGGTCAACTAACTAAACATTTGTACTACTTTCTTGGAAATTTCCAATTGGTGGAACATTGATGATAGCCTAAATGTTTCAATTCCTGAAAATAAATTTCTAGTGGATACAATTTTTTGAATGTGACATTTGACTTTTATTTATTTCAATGGGAAAATTTTCACCTAAAAAAATAAAAATGAATAAGTGGTTGCCTCATATACAATAATGTTTTTAAGTAACCACCTATTAAGAGGATGCTTAACTACATTATCAGATGTCAAACTAAACAGCATCTTCTTAACAAATGACTTGGGCAAGTCACTTAACTTCTCTGTGCCTCAGTTACCTCATCTGTAAAATGGGGATTAAGACTGTGAGCCCCTGTGGGACAACCTGTTCACCTTGTAACCTCCCCAGCGCTTAGAACAGTGCTTTGCACATAGGTAAGCACTTAATAAATACCATTATTATTATTAAATATCATCTAGTTAACAAATGGGTGAAGTTGTGAAATCTTCAAGGACTGAGAAAAATGAAACTCTAAAACATGTCTTATGTTGTCTCTAATAAGTGTAAACTATGTTTAATTGCGTTTTTAGAAGGGGTAAAAATGAACTCTTACCTTCCTTCTTAGTATTTATTTTTTAAAAAATTGTGGATGATGGTGTTGAGGAATTCCCATTTGGGATTTTACCTCATCCCATTCATGGAGGCAGACAGTCCTTTAGGCCCAAATTTACTGCAGGCCTGACTGTTCTCTCTCCATTTGAATCTAGAGAATACACCATTGACCTACAGAGAAAACAGTCTTGAATTTGAAGCGACTAAAAATATCATGACAAGTTCATTTCTCTTGACCTTATTCCTAACTTTCTTCCCCAGTAGCTGTTTGTCTCCTTTTTCGAGGTTATAGGTTACTTTCAGGCCTATTTTACTTTTACTTTCAGGTCTTATTTGACTTTCAAGGCTACAGGGGGTTATCTGATCAATAGAATAGCCCATAAAGTTCAGCGTGAATTTATTAGGCGAGGAAAGGAGGGCAATACACACATAAACACAATACGATTAACAACTTAATAATAATAATAATGGCATTTATTAAGCACTTACTATGTGCAAAGCACTGTTCTAAGCGCTGGGTGTAATCAGACAGGGCTGAGGGAGAGCGCAAACACCGAGCCGGTAAGGGCGGGGAGGAGGGGAAGGATGAGCTCCATTGGCTCTATATGTTGCCAACTTGGACTTCCCAAGCGCTTAGTACAGTGCTGTGCACACAGTAAGCGCTCAATAAATAATGATTGAATGAATGAAGCCTGTCATCTTACCCGCTACTCATGGTTGATTAGTCCCCGGTACGTAGATTGTGCCAGGTTTAAAAGGTAGATTAAAAATCAGAGTTAAACTTTAGATTTCCATCAATCCCACAGTGGTATTTATTGAGCACTTACGAGTGTTCAGTAAGTGAATCCGCTTTAATTCTATTTGTTCTGATGATTTTCACAGCCGTCTATATGTTTTGTTGTCTGTCTCCCCCTTCTAGACTGTGAGCCCGTTGTCGGGTAGGGACCGTCTCTATATTTTGCCAACTTGTACTTCCCAAGCGTTCAGTACAGTGCTCTGCACACAGTAAGCGCTCAATAAATACGAATGAATGAATAAGGGCGGGGAAGAGGGGAAGGACGAGCTCCATTGGCTCTATATGTGGCCAACTTGGACTTCCCAAGAGCTTAGTACAGTGCTCTGCACACAGTAGGCGCTCAATACATAATGATTGAATGAATGAATGAATAAATAAGGGCGGGGAGGAGGGGAAGGACGAGCTCCATTGGCTCTATATGTGGCCAACTTGGACTTCCCAAGCGCTTAGTACAGTGCTCTGCACACAGTCAGCGCTCAATACATAGTGATTGAATGAATGAATGAATAAGGGTGGGGAGGAGGGGAAGGACGAGCTCCATTGGCTCTATATGTTGCCAACTTGGACTTCCCAAGCGCTTAGTACAGTGCTCTGTGCACAGTAAGCGCTCAATACATAATAATAATAATAATAATGGTATTTGTTAAGCGCTTACTATGTGCAATGCACTGTTCTAAGCGCTGGAATGATTGATTGAATGAATGAATGAATAAATAAGGGCGGGGAGGAGGGGAAGGACGAGCTCCATTGGCTCTATATGTGGCCAACTTGGACTTCCCAAGCGCTTAGTACAGTGCTCTGCACACAGTAGGCGCTTAATACATAATGATTGAATGAATGAATGAATAAATAAGGGCGGGGAGGAGGGGAAGGACGAGCTCCATTGGCTCTATATGCGGCCAACTTGGACTTCCCAAGCGCTTAGTACAGTGCTCTGCACACAGTAAGCGCTCAATAAATACGATTGAATCCCACTGTTGGGTAGGGACTGTATATGTTGCCAACTTGTACTTCCCAAGCGCTTAGTACAGTGCTCTGCACACAGTAAGTGCTCAATAAATACGTTTGATTGATTGATTGATTGAGTGAATGAATGAATGAATAAGGGCGGGGAGGAGGGGAAGGATGAGCTCCATTGGCTCTATATGTTGCCAACTTGGACTTCCCAAGCGCTTAGTACAGTGCTCTGCACACAGTAAGCGCTCAATAAATACGATTGAATCCCACTGTTGGGTAGGGACTGTATATGTTGCCAACTTGTACTTCCCAAGCGCTTAGTACAGTGCTCTGCACACAGTAGGCGCTCAATAAATACGATTGAATCCCACTGTTGGGTAGGGACTGTATATGTTGCCAACTTGTACTTCCCAAGCGCTTAGTACAGTGCTCTGCACACAGTAGGTGCTCAATAAATACGATTGATTGAGTGATTGATTGAATGAATGAATAAGGGCGGGGAGGAGGGGAAGGACGAGCTCCATTGCCTCTATATGTTGCCAACTTGGACTTCCCAAGCGCTTAGTACAGTGCTCTGCGCACAGTAAGCGCTCAATACATAATAATAATAATAATAATAATAATAATGATAATGGTATTTGTTAAGCGCTTACTATGTGCAATGCACTGTTCTAAGCACTGGAATGATTGATTGAATGAATGAATGAATGAATAAGGGCTGGGAGGAGGGGAAGGACGAGCTCCATTGGCTCTATGTGTGGCCAACTTGGACTTCCCAAGCGCTTAGTACAGTGCTCTGCACACAGTAGGCGCTCAATACATAATGATTGAATGAATGAATGAATAAGGGCGGGGAGGAGGGGAAGGACGAGCTCCATTGGCTCTATATGTGGCCAACTTGGACTTCCCAAGCGCTTAGTACATAATAATAATAATAATAATAATAATGATAATGGTATTTGTTAAGCGCTTACTATGTGCAATGCACTGTTCTAAGCGCTGGAATGATTGATTGAATGAATGAATGAATGAATGAATAAGGGCTGGGAGGAGGGGAAGGACGAGCTCCATTGGCTCTATGTGTGGCCAACTTGGACTTCCCAAGCGCTTAGTACAGTGCTCTGCACACAGTAGGCGCTCAATACATAATGATTGAATGAATGAATGAATAAGGGCGGGGAAGAGGGGAAGGACGAGCTCCATTGGCTCTATATGTGGCCAATTTGGACTTCCCAAGAGCTTAGTACAGTGCTCTGCACACAGTAAGCGCTCAATACATAATAATAATAATAATAATAATAATAATAATAATGATAATGGTATTTGTTAAGCGCTTACTATGTGCAATGCACTGTTCTAAGCGCTGGAATGATTGATTGAATGAATGAATGAATGAATAAGGGCTGGGAGGAGGGGAAGGACGAGCTCCATTGGCTCCATATGTGGCCAACTTGGACTTCCCAAGCGCTTAGTACAGTGCTCTGCACACAGTAGGCGCTCAATACATAATGATTGAATGAATGAATGAATAAGGGCGGGGAGGAGGGGAAGGACGAGCTCCATTGGCTCTATATGTTGCCAACTTGGACTTCCCAAGCGCTTAGTACAGTGCTCTGCACACAGTAAGCGCTCAATAAATATGATTGAATGAATGAATGAATGAATGGTATTTGTTAAGCGCTTACTATGTGCAAAGCACTGTTCTAAGCGCTGGAATGATTGATTGAATGAATGAATGAATGAATAAGGGCTGGGAGGAGGGGAAGGACGAGCTCCATTGGCTCCATATGTGGCCAACTTGGACTTCCCAAGCGCTTAGTACAGTGCTCTGCACACAGTAGGCGCTCAATACATAATAATAATAATAATAATAATAATAATGGTATTTGTTAAGTGCTTACTATGCGCAAAGCACTGTTCTAAGCGCTGGAATGATTGATTGAATGAATGAATGAATAAGGGCGGGGAGGAGGGGAAGGACGAGCTCCATTGGCTCCATATGTGGCCAACTTGGACTTCCCAAGCGCTTAGTACAGTGCTCTGCACACAGTAGGCGCTCAATACATAATAATAATAATAATAATAATAATAATAATGGTATTTGTTAAGTGCTTACTATGCGCAAAGCACTGTTCTAAGCGCTGGAATGATTGATTGAATGAATGAATGAATAAGGGCGGGGAGGAGGGGAAGGACGAGCTCCATTGGCTCTCTGTGTTGCCAACTTGGACTTCCCAAGCGCTTAGTACAGTGCTCTGCACACAGTAGGCGCTCAATACATAATGAATGAATGAATGAATGAATAAGGGCGGGGAGGAGGGGAAGGACGAGCTATGTTGCCAACTTGGACCTCCCAAGCGCTTAGCACAGTGCTCTGCACACAGTCAGCGCTCAATACATAATGATTGAATGAATGAATGAATTGGCCGCGATCCGGATCCCGTCCCGCGGATCCGGACCGGGTTTCGAACCTTCCGCCCCCTCCCCCCTCCCGGGCCGCAGCGCTCCCGACAGCCTGAGAAATCCCTCCGCCCCATTCCGCAGGAACTTCTTCCCCGCCCCGATCCAACGACGGGTAATCCCAACGACGGGTGAGGAATTTCTGAGGAAACATGGAGGGGAAAGGGTCTCCTTTCCCTCCCCAGGTCGGGCAGAGCGGGGGGGAAATAGTCCCTTCTCGGCCTTTCCGCGGAGGGATCCCAGGCTCGGCGCGCGGTGACGGGGCCGTATATAAGCGGTCGGCGGGCGGGGCGCGGTTAGATCCGCCGAGGACGGGAGTCGGAGGGGCCATTGTGCTGTCACCGCGGCTCGGTGAGGGAGAAGGGGGGGAGGCTGCGCGGGCTGAGGGGGGCGTTGTTGCCGCCAAGGGCGCGGCGGGACGGGCGTTGGAGGGGCTGCGTGGCCGCGGGAGGGAGGCTGGCCACCGAAGTCCTCCTTCTTGAGGAAAGGGAAATGGAGAGGAGGGGGCAAGATGGCGGCCCGACGTGGGCGGTTTAGGGCGGGAAAAGAGTGCGTCAGGGAGGCCGCCCCTCAGCTCCCACAGCCGTCGTCAGTCACCAGGAGCCGAGGGAATCGAGCCCCACCGAAGTGAGTGGCGGCCGTTGCATAGCAACGGTTTCGTCGTTTGGAGTTGGGAATAATAATAATAATCACTCGTATTTATTGAGCGCTTACTATGTGCAGAGCGCTGTACTGAGCGCTTGGGAAGTACAGACTGGCAACACATGGAGACAGTCCCCAACAGTGGGCTCACAGTCTAAAAGGGGGAGACAGAGAACAAAACCAAACATACTAACAAAATAAAATAAATAGAATAGATATGTACAAATAAAATAAATAAATAGAGTAAAAAATACAAACATATACAGGTGCTGTGGGGAAGGGAAGGAGGTAAGATGGGGGGGTGGAGAGGGGGACGAGGGGGAGAGGAAGGAAAATAATGATGATGATTATGTTGCCAATTTGTATTTCCCAAGCGCTTAGTAGAGTGCTCTGCACATAGTAAGCGCTCAATAAATACGATTGATTGATGATGGCGTTTGTTAATAAGGGCAGCAGGAGCCGAGGGAATCGAGCCCCACCGAAGTGAGTGGCGGCTCTTGCGTAACAACAGTTTCGTCGTTTGGAGTTGGGAATAATAATAATAATCAATCAATCGTATTTATTGAGCGCTTACTATGTGCAGAGCGCTGTACTGAGCGCTTGGGAAGTACAAACTGGCAACACATAGAGACGGTCCCTACCCAACAGTGGGCTCACAGTCTAAAAGGGGGAGACAGAGAACATAACCAAACATACTAACAAAATAAAATAAATAGAATAGATATGTACAAAATAGAGTAAAAAATACGTACAAACATATATACATATATACAGGTGCTGTGGGGAAGGGAAGGAGGTAAGATGGGGGGATGGAGAGGGGGACGAGGGGGAGAGGAAGGAAAATAATAATGATGATTATGTTGCCAATTTGTACTTCCCAAGCGCTTAGTAGAGTGCTCTGCACATAGTAAGCGCTCACTAAATATGATTGATGATGGCGTTTGTTAATAATGGCAGCAGGAGCCGAGGGAATCGAGCCCCACCGAAGTGAGTGGCGGCTCTTGCGTAACAACGGTTTCGTCGTTTGGAGTTGGGGATAATAATAATAATGATGATGATGATGATTATGTTGCCAAGCTGTACTTCCCAAGCGCTTAGTACAGTGCTCTGCACATAGTAAGCGCTCAATAAATATGATTGATGATGGCGTTTGTTAATAATGGCAGCAGGAGCCGAGGGAATCGAGCCACACCGAAGTGAGTGGCGGCTCTTGCGTAACAACGGTTTCGTCGTTTGGAGTTGGGGATAATAATAATAATAATAATGATGATGATGATTATGTTGCCAAGTTGTACTTCCCAAGCGCTTAGTAGAGTGCTCTGCACATAGTAAGCGCTCAATAAATATGATTGATGATGGCGTTTGTTAATAATGGCAGCAGGAGCCGAGGGAATCGAGCCACACCGAAGTGAGTGGCGGCTGTTGCGCAACAACGGTTTCATCGTTTGGAGTTGGGGATAATAATAATAATAATAATGATGATGATGATTATGTTGCCAAGTTGTACTTCCCAAGCGTTTAGTACAGTGCTCTGCACATTGTAAGCGCTCAATAAATATGATTGATGATGGCGTTTGTTAATGGCAGCAGGAGCCGAGGGAATCGAGCCACACCGAAGTGAGTGGCGGCTGTTGCACAACAACGGTTTCATCGTTTGGAGTAGGGGATAATAATAATGATGATTTTGTTGCCAATTTGTACTTCGCAAGCGCTTAGCAGTGCTCTGCACATAGTAAGCGGTCAATAAATACGATTGATTGATTGATGATGGCGTTTGTTAATAATGGCAGCAGGAGCCGAGGGAATCGAGCCACACCGAAGTGAGTGGCGGCCGTTGCGTAACAACGGTTTCATCGTTTGGAGTTGGGATGATAATAATAATAATAATAATGATGGCGTTTGTTAATAATGGCAGCAGGAGCCGAGGGAATCGAGCCACACCGAAGTGAGTGGCGGCTGTTGCATAACAACGGTTTCATAGTTTGGAGTTGGGGATAATAATAATAATGGCGTTTGTTAACAATGGCATCTTACCTCCTTCCCTTCCGCACAGTTTGTACTTATTTATTACTCTATTTATTTTACTAGTACCTACCTATTCTATTTTATTTTGTTAGTGTGTTTGGTTTTGTTCTCTGTCTCATCATCATCAATCGTATTTATTATCATCAATCGTATTTATTGAGCGCTTACTATGTGCAGAGCACTGTACTAAGCGCTTGTATTTATTGAGCGCTGACTGTGCGCAGTAAGTGTGCGGACTGTGTGTCTCCCCCTTCTAGACTGTAAGCCCACTGTTGGGTAGGGACTGTCTCTACATGTTGCCAGCTTGTACTTCCCAAGCGCTTAGTACAGTGTTCTGCACACAGTAAGCGCTCAGTAAATACGATTGATTGATTTGTTAAGCGCTGGGGGGGATACAAGGTGATCAGGTTGTCCCACACGTGGGGCTCACAGTCTTCATCTGTATATATGTTTGTACATATTTATTACTCTTTATTTTACTTGTACATATCCTATTTTATTTTGTTAATATGTTTGGTTTTGTTTGTTTTGTTTCCAATTTGTACTTCCCAAGCGCTTAGTACAGTGCTCTGCACGTAGTAAGCGCTCAATAAATACGATTGATGGTTGATGATATCTATTCTATTTATTTTGTTAATATGTTTGGCTTTGTTCTCTGTCTCATCATCATCAGTCGTATTTATTGAGCGCTGACTGTGCGCAGTAAGTGTGCAGACTGTGTGTCCCCCTCTTCTAGACAGTGAGCCCACTGTTGGGTAGGGACCGTCTCTATGTGTTGCCAACTTGGACTTCCCAAGCGCTTAGTACAGTGCGCTGCACACAGTAAGGGCTCAATAAATACGATTGACTGAATGAAAAGCGTGCGTGGGGGAGGCCGCACCCCAGGTCTCAAAGGCGTCGTTAGTCAGCAGGAGCCGAGGGAATCGAGCGACACCGAAGTGAGTGGCGGCTGTTACATAAAAACGGTTTCATCGTTTGGGGGGGGGGGGGGGGATCATAATGGCGAGGGGACGCACGAGTTGGGGCAAGTCACTTCGCTGTGCCTCAGTTCCCCCTCCATCCCCCCCCCCCCCGCCTTACCTCCTTCCCTTCCCCACAGCACCTGTATTTATGTTTGTACGTATTTATTACTCTATTTATTTTACTCGTACCTATTCCATTCCCCCCCGCCTTACCTCCTTCCCTTCCCCACAGCACCTGTATATATGTTTGTACGTATTTATTACTCCACTTATTTATTTTGCTTGTACATATTCCATTCCCCCCACCTTACCTCCTTCCCTTCCCCACAGAAGCTGTATATGTGTTTGTACGTATTTATTACTCTATGTATTTTGTTAATATGTTTGTACGTATTTATTACTCTATTTATTTTACTTGTACATATTCTATTTATTTTACTTGTACATATTCCATTCCCCCCCGCCTTACCTCCTTCCCTTCCCCACAGTACTTGTATATATGTTTGTACGTATTACTCCATTTATTTATTTTACTTGTACATATTCCATTCCCTCCCACCTTACCTCCTTCCCTTCCCCACAGAACCTGTGTATGTGTTTGTATGTATTTATTACTCTATATATTTTATTTTGTTAATATGTTTGTACATATTTATTACTCAGTTTATTTTACTTGTACATATTCTACTTGTTTATTTTACTTGTACATATTCCATTCCCCCCACCTTACCTCCTTCCCTTCCCCACAGAACCTGTATATGTGTACGTATTTATTACTCTATGTATTTTATTTATTTTATTTTGTTAATATGTTTGTACGTATTTATTACTCTGTTTATTTTACTTGTACATATTCCATTCCCCCCGCCTTACCTCCTTCCCTTCCCCACAGAACCTGTATATGTGTTTGTACGTATTTATTACTCTATTTATGTATTTTATTTATTTTATTTTGTTAATATGTTTGTACGTATTTATTACTCTATTTATTTTAGTTGTACATATTTTATTTACTTATTTTACCTTGTTAATATGATGTTTTGTTGTTTGTCTCCCCCTTCTAGACTGTGAGCCCGCTGTTGGGTAGGGACCGTCTCTATGTGTTGCCAACTTGGACTTTCGAAGCGCTTAGTCCAGTGCTCTGCACACAGTAAGCGCTCAATAAATACGAATGAATGAATGAACTTCTCTGTGCCTCAGTTCCCCCTCCATCCCCCCCGCCTTACCTTCTTCCCTTCCCCACAGCATATGTTTACATGTTTGTACGTATTTGTTACTCTATGTATTTTACTTGTACATATCTATTGTTTATTTCATTTTGTTAATATGTTTGGTTTTGTTGTCTGTCTCCCCCTTCTAGACTGTGAGCCCGCTGTTGGGTAGGGACCGTCTCTATGTGTTGCCGACTTGGACTTTCCAAGCGCTTAGTACAGTGCTCTGCGCACAGTAAGCGCTCAATAAATACGATTGAATGAATGAGTTGGGTGGGTGCGCGCGCAGCCTCCCCCCGGGGGGGAAGCTGCGCATGCGCGCCCGGTCCCGCCTCCCGGCGCGTCACGTGACCCGACCCACCTCCCTCCCAGAGCCGGACTCCTGTTGCCCCCGGAGTGGCGCATGCGCGGTGCGGTCATTGCGGGACTTAGGCCCCAGACCACATCTGGTAGCCCGAGGGAAATGGACTCAGGTTGATCCACGTTGCCCTTTTCATTCATTCATTCAATCGTATTTATTGAGCGCTTACTGTGTGCAGAGCACTGTACTAAGCGCTTGGGAAGTACAAGTTGGCAACATATTCATTCAATCGTATTTATTGAGCGCTTACTGTGTGCAGAGCACTAGACTAAGCGCTTGGGAAGTCCAAGTTGGCAAAATAGAGATGGTCTGTTCCCAACAGTGGGCTCACAGTCTAGAAGGGGGAGATGGACAACAAAACATATGAACAAAATAAAATGAATATGTACAAGTAAAATAGAGTAATAAAGCTGTGCAAACATATATACAGGTGCTGTGGGGAGGGGGTGAGGAAGGAGTCCTGTCTTGACACACTTGTCAGCTGTGTGACTTTGGGCAAGTCACTTCACTTCTCTGTGCCTCAGTTACCTCATCTGTAAAATGGGGATTAAGACTGTGAGCCCCCCATGGGACAACCTGATCACCTTGTAACCTCCCCAGTGCTTAGAACAGTGCTTTGCACATAGTAAGCGCTTAATAATAAATGCCATTATTATTATTATTATTATTGAGGGGGCTCAGGGAATACCATCACTATTATTATTAACGAATATCATCATTGTTAAGAAATAGTGTCATTATTATTAACAAATACCATCATTATTAAGAAATGCCATTATTATTATTAACAAGTGCCATTATTATTATTATTAAAGCGCACGGTAGAGCCTGGGAGCTTGTCCCCAGGTTGAAGCTCTTGGCTGTTTTCAGGATCAGGATGGTTCTTAGAACCATGGCACTTAGAACAGTGCTTTTTTATGGCATTTATTAAGCGCTTACTGGTTCTAGAGGTCAGAGAACTATTTTTTTCTGAAAAGTTCATGGTGTTAAATTTGGTTTCCTGTGCCTTCTAATAAGTATCTTGGAGTGATGCTTCTGCTTGAGTGTTTGGACTGAAAGTACCTAGGGATGTGGCTCAATGGAAAGAGCACAGGCTTGGGAGTGAGAGGTCGTGGGTTCAAATCCCGGCTCCGCCAAATGTCAGCTGTGTGACCTTGGGCAAGTCACTTAACTTCTGGGCCTCAGTTACCTCGTATGTAAAATGGGGATTAAGACTGTGAGCCCCATGTGGGACAACCTGATCACCTTGTAACCTCCCCAGGGCTTAGAACAGTGCTTTGCACATAGTAAGCACTTAACAAATGCCATCATTATTATTATGTGCAAAACACTGTTCTAAGCATGGGAGGGTACAAGATGATCAGGCTGTCCCACCTGGGGCTCCCAGTCCTCATCCCTAATTTACAGATGAGGGAACTGAGGCCCAGAGAAGTGCAGTGACACCTCCTTCCCCTCCCCACAGCACCTGTGTATATGTTTGTACAGATTTATTTCTCTATTTTACTTGTACGTATTTACTGTTCTGTTTTATTTTGTTAATATGTCTTGTCTGTCTCCCCCTTCCAGACTGTGAGCCTGCTGTTGGGTAGGGACCGTCTCTATATGTTGCCAACTTGTACTTCCCAAGAGCTTAGTATAGTGCTCTACACACAGTAAGCGCTCAATAAATACGATTGTATGAATGAATGAAAGGGTGGCTCAGCCTTAATCCCCATTTTACAGGTGAGGGAACTGAGGCACAGAGTAGTTAAGTGACCTGCCCAAAGTTACACAGCTGGCAATTGGCAGAGCCGGGATTTGAACCCATGACCTCTGCCTCCAAAGCCCTGGCTCTTTCCACTGAGCCACACTTTTTCTCACATAGCACTTAATAAATGCCGTCATCATTATTATTATTCTTGTCCTCTCAGTTTGACTGCCCATTTGGCAGCTGACATATACTTAAGTGCCCTGCGCTGCCTTGCCCGTAGGAGTTGGCTTCTTTTTACGGCCTGATTGAGGATGGGGGCTTGCCAAAAGTAGCGGGGTAGGCCTGAGGAGTGTGACCTGTGCGAATGTAGAGGAAACACATTTGAAAAAGGGGAGCTTAATTTTTACCGGCTGCTTTTCGTATTTCAACAGACAATGCAGATTTTTGTGAAAACCTTGACTGGCAAGACCATCACCCTCGAAGTGGAGCCTAGTGACACCATTGAGAATGTCAAGGCCAAGATCCAGGACAAAGAAGGCATCCCCCCGGATCAGCAGAGATTGATCTTTGCCGGAAAGCAGCTGGAAGATGGGCGCACCTTATCTGACTACAATATCCAGAAGGAATCCACTCTGCACTTGGTCCTGCGCCTCAGGGGTGGTATGCAGATCTTTGTGAAGACCTTGACTGGAAAGACCATCACCCTTGAAGTGGAGCCCAGTGACACCATTGAGAACGTCAAGGCCAAGATCCAGGACAAGGAAGGCATCCCCCCGGATCAGCAGAGATTGATCTTTGCCGGAAAACAGCTGGAAGATGGGCGCACCTTATCTGACTACAATATCCAGAAGGAATCCACTCTGCACTTGGTCCTGCGCCTCAGGGGTGGTATGCAGATCTTTGTGAAGACCTTGACTGGAAAGACCATCACCCTCGAAGTGGAGCCCAGTGACACCATTGAGAATGTCAAGGCCAAGATCCAGGACAAAGAAGGCATCCCCCCGGATCAGCAGAGATTGATCTTTGCCGGAAAGCAGCTGGAAGATGGGCGTACCTTATCTGACTACAATATCCAGAAGGAATCCACTCTGCACTTGGTCCTGCGCCTCAGGGGTGGTATGCAGATCTTCGTGAAGACCTTGACTGGAAAGACCATCACCCTTGAAGTGGAGCCCAGTGACACCATTGAGAACGTCAAGGCCAAGATCCAGGACAAGGAAGGCATCCCCCCGGATCAGCAGAGATTGATCTTTGCCGGAAAGCAGCTGGAAGATGGGCGCACCTTATCTGACTACAATATCCAGAAGGAATCCACTCTGCACTTGGTCCTGCGTCTCAGAGGTGGTATGCAGATCTTCGTGAAAACCTTGACTGGAAAGACCATCACCCTCGAAGTGGAGCCCAGTGACACCATTGAGAACGTCAAGGCCAAGATCCAGGACAAAGAAGGCATCCCCCCGGATCAGCAGAGATTGATCTTTGCCGGAAAGCAGCTGGAAGATGGGCGTACCTTATCTGACTACAACATCCAGAAGGAATCCACTCTGCACTTGGTCCTGCGCCTCAGGGGTGGTATGCAGATCTTCGTGAAGACCTTGACTGGAAAGACCATCACCCTCGAAGTGGAGCCCAGTGACACCATTGAGAACGTCAAGGCCAAGATCCAGGACAAGGAAGGCATCCCCCCGGATCAGCAGAGATTGATCTTTGCCGGAAAGCAGCTGGAAGATGGGCGCACCTTATCTGACTACAACATCCAGAAGGAATCCACTCTGCACTTGGTCCTGCGTCTCAGAGGTGGTATGCAGATCTTTGTGAAAACCTTGACTGGCAAGACCATCACCCTCGAAGTGGAGCCCAGTGACACCATTGAGAACGTCAAGGCCAAGATCCAGGACAAGGAAGGCATCCCCCCGGATCAGCAGAGGTTGATCTTTGCCGGAAAGCAGCTGGAAGATGGGCGCACCTTATCTGACTACAATATCCAGAAGGAATCCACTCTGCACTTGGTCCTGCGTCTCAGAGGTGGCATGCAGATCTTTGTGAAGACCTTGACTGGCAAGACTATCACCCTCGAAGTGGAGCCCAGTGACACCATTGAGAACGTCAAGGCCAAGATCCAGGACAAGGAAGGCATCCCCCCGGATCAGCAGAGATTGATCTTTGCCGGAAAGCAGCTGGAAGATGGGCGCACCTTATCTGACTACAACATCCAGAAGGAATCCACTCTGCATCTGGTCCTGCGCTTGAGAGGGGGTGTTTAAAAACCCTCAAGTTACTTGCAAGCCTTTGAGTACCTTCCCTGCACTTTTCTTTCAATAAAGTTGTTGCATTCCCGATGTGTTTGGGGTTCTTCTTTCTTTTTATTGCCAAACATAAAGCCCAAAGCCTGGTTTTAGCTTACAAAAAAACCTCAAAATAGGGAAAGAACACTGAAGTTTTTCTTTCAGTACTTTCTCATGGAGTCTGTTTTCCAGTTGTGCATTTAGGGGCTCTGAAAAGTTCAGCATATGCTTGTAGATATGAATCTACTTTAAGACCCTTTAAAGTTATTTCCTGTCAGTAAATTGCAGATGATAACTGGCTAGATAAACTTCCCAGGTGTAAAATAAAAATCTAGATAACCTTTCAAAGATTTCACTTTTGCCAATTTGCCAAAGATTGCCAATTTGTCAATTGAAGCAATATAAAAGTCTTATTTTCTTTGGGTAATGGAAGTGCTTGGCACAGAGTAAGTGCTTAAATACCATTATATTAAAAAAAGTTCAAACTTAGGTTTTAAGGACAGTCCCTTAAAAATAAAGATAATTAGAGTTTCTGTAGGCAAGCCTAAGGGCTGTAGATCAGAAGAATGTTAAATTTATAATGTGTAATTCCAGAAAAATCAGTTTTGACAAGTTCTTTTGGTACTGATACCTATGAAGACAAATTTTTGACTTCATCACAACTCAAATGTAAGGCTGACCTATAAACTATCTTTCATAGTTCAGACTAAGTTCGTACAACATTCCAAGTTGAGACAGTGCTTAATGTTAAAACTTCAGTTTACTCTTAGTACTTGATACCCTTTGATATAATTGAGTGAAGCAGACAACTTGGGAAAAAATCCCATAAAATGCTGTAAAAATGGGCCGTAAGGATTGAGAAAATCACTTGGTTAGTCCCAATTCATTTATTCTTAAATTGAAAGTATGAAGCACATTTAAGGGGTGAGTGGGCTGTTAGAAAAATAGTTTTCCTTGTGTTCAAAAGCAACCTTTGAATGCACCTTCTCAACTTTGCTTACCATGATAAAACCAGTGTACTTGGTAGAAAGATTTGTAGAAATTCATGATTAGGTAATTGGATGGAGGGTACTAAAATCATTATATTACTGTTAACGAAAGTGAAGTTCAGAAGACCACAAGCTGGAAGGAAAGTTGAGCCAAGGTTGAATTAGCTATACTCTAAATGCTGCCACCTCTACCTGTAATATTTAGGTGCTGGCTTTTACCAAGACTTGGACTACTAGAAATGAATCAGGTAAGACATGGTCCCTGACCTTTGTGGGGGCTAGCCATCTCAGGAAAAGTATAATTGGAGGTGGGGATTGTCTTCTGACTATTGTGTTCTCCCAAGTGCCCAGTAAAGTGTGCACAAAGCAAGTATAAATTAGCTGAGTCCCTGTCTTTCCCTGCTTATCATAGATCTCTGCTTTGACCATTGGCAGGTGGGCTGTATACAAGGTTGAAGGGTTACACTATACTGATCAATGGAACAGCTTTGTCCTATATTGTCCTCAATCTGGACCAATAAGTCACCTAAATCCAGGGTCACTGATACCAAGAGTGGGCTTTACATAAATTGGCTGCTGGTGCCCACTTTTTTCTGTAATTTTGTTACATAAGCTTCAGCCTGCCTCTCACAAGTGAATGCAGGCAAGCTAGTATTTAAATTCTGTCAGGGGAGTGCATGTGAGTGCTTGTTCGTGCAAAGTGCCAACTTGTACTTCCCAAGTGCTTAGTACAGTGCTCTGCACACAGCACTCAATAAATACGATTGATAATGATGAAAGTGGCCTTCATCTGAGGTTGGAGGGTGGATTCATCTCAAGTTGCTTGGGCATATTATCAATCGTATCTATAGCACACAGTAAGCACTCAATAAATATGATTGATATAGCAGACTTTTTTTAAAAAAAATTTGCCACCTGTAGCAGACTTTTCAGTGTGCATTTGCAATTAAGAAAAAAACAGATGTGCTTCACTTTCTCTTAGATCAACCTTCCCTTTTGCTTTTTTGAGTTCAGAGTGTGGAAGCCTGCAAATCTCTGCAGCATTTTACAAAATACTCATCATGGGGAGGGGCGGCTGAAGTAATACCCTGAAGAACCGACATCCACTAGCCCAAGTGTTCATTACACTCATTAGTTCAGAGTGTGGAGGCCTGCAAATCTCTGCAGCATTTTACAAAATATCATGGGGAGGGGTGGCTGAAGTAATACACTGAAGAACTGACATCCACTAGCCCAAGTGTTCATTACACTCACCAGACTAAAGAGGGAACCGAGGCAACAAAGTTTAGTTTGGATCTGAAGCTTTAAGTTCTCTGTTTCATTCAATCGTATTTATTGAGCGCTTACTGTTTTCAGAGCACTGTACAAACGGCTTGGAAAATACAATTCGGCAACCTGTTAGGATATTCTGCTCTAAAATTAGGGTCCGCTGTAATTTTCATTTCCTACTGCACCTTGTTCGGGTACCTTATTCACTATCTTAAGTAAGCTTGTTAAAGTGTAGGGAGAAAATACTGAAATTTATTTTTGACTCAGAAAATTGGTGCTTGATGCATCTTCAGCTTGCTTATGATAGTTAAAAGGGACCTAAACGTCTCATTCCTACCTGTGTACTCCTTCTCAGCACTTAGTACAGTGCTCCTTTGGGCCTGGAATTCCCTCCCCCTTAAATGGTGGACACAGTCCACCACTCTCCCCACATTCAATCAATCAATCAATTGTATTTATTGAGCGCTTACTGTGTGCGGAGCACTGTACTAAGCGCTTGGGAAGTACAAGTTGGCAACATATAGAGACAGTCCCTACCCAACAGTGGGCTCACAGTCTGAAAGGGGGAGACAGAGAACAAAACCAAACAAATTAACAAAATAAAATAGAATAGATATGTACAAGTAAAATAAATAGAGTAATAAATATGTACAAACATATACATATATACACTATGTATATATACATATATATATATATATATATATACACACATGTATACATATATACATTCAAAACCTTCCTAAAATCACACCTCCCCCAAGAAGACTTACTGGCCAAGCCCTCATTTTCCCTATCTGCTTTCCCTTCTCTGTTGACTCTGCACTGGGTCATGACCCCTTAAATCTCCTTTAAATAATAATAATGATGGTATTTGTTAAGGGCTTGCTATGTGCCAAGCACTGTTCTAAACGCTGGGGTAGATACAAGGTAATCAGGTTGTCCCACATGGGGCTCACAGTCTTAATCCCCATTTTACAGATGAGGTAACTGAGGCACAGAGAAGTGAAATGACTTACCTAAAGCCACACAGCTGACAACTGGTGGAGTCAGGATTAGAACCCATGGCCTCTGACTCCCAAGCCTGAGCTCTTTCCACTAAGCCACGCTGAAACTCACCCCAACCCCACTGCGCTTATGTAAATATCCTTATACTATCGATTATGTGTACCACTCTGTTATATTCATTCATTAAATCGTATTTATTGAGCACTTACTGTGTGCAGAGCACTGTAATATTCATTCATTCATTCAATCATATTGAGCGCTTACTGTGTGCAGAGCACTGTACGCTTGGGAATCAATCAATCAATCGTATTGAGCGCTTACTGTGTGCAGAGCACTGTACTAAGCGCTTGGGAAGTACAAGTTGGCAACACATAGAGACAGTCCCTACCCAACAGTGGGCTCACAGTCTAAAAGGGGGAGACAGAGAACAAAACCAGTTGGTAACATATAGAGACGGTCCCTACCCAACGGCAGGCTCACAGTCTAGAAGGGGGAGACACAACAAGACAAAACATATTAACAAAATAAAATAAATAGAACAGTAAATATGTACAAGTAAAATTAATAGAGTAATAAGCGCTTGGAGAGTACAATTCAGCAACAGAGGCAATCCCTGCCCAACGATGGGCTCGCAGTCTAGAAGGGGGAGACAGACAACAAAATAAAACAAGTGGGCATCAATACCATCAAAATAGAGAAATAGAATTATAGCTATATACACACATTAATAAAATAGAGTACTAAATATTATAGCTATATACACACAATAAAATAGAGTACTAAATATGTGCAAATATACACAAGTGCTGTGGGGAGGGGAAGGGGGTAGGGCAGAGGGAGGGAGTGGGGGTGATGGGGAGGGGAGGAGGAGCAGAGGAAAAAGGGGGGCTCAGTGTGGGAAGGCCTCCTGGAGGAGGTGAGCTCTCAGTAGGGCTTTGAAGGGAGGAAGAGAGCTAGTTTGGCGGATTTGCGCTCTCTTCCTCCCTTCAAGGCCCTGCTGAGAGCTCACCTCCTCCAGGAGGCCTTCCCAGACTGAGCCCCTTCCTTCCTCTCCCCCTCGTCCCCCTCTCCATCCCCCCCATCTTACCTCCTTCCCTTCCCCACAGCACCTGTATAGATGTATATATGTTTGTACATATTTTTTACTCTATTTATTTTATTTGTACATATCTATTCTATTTATTTTATTTTGTTAGTATGTTTGGTTTTGTTCTCTGTCTCCCCCTTTTAGACTGTGAGCCCACTGTTGGGTAGGGACTGTCTCTATATGTTGCCAATTTGTACTTCCCAAGCGCTTAGTACAGTGCTCTGCACATAGTAAGCGCTCAATAAATACGATTGATGATGATGATTTGCGGAGGGACAGGCCAGAACAAGGCCCAGTGAGGAGGTGAGCGGCAGGGGAGCGGAGGGTGCGGGCCGGGCTGGAGAAGGAGAGAAGGAAGCAGTCAGTAAATATGATTTATTGATTGTTGGCTTGACAATAGAGAGCAGTGCTGCAGCTGGAGAGGGAGGCTTAAAGGCAATAGTCGGGAATTTTCCTTTGATGCATGACAGTAGAAGGAACCCGAGGGAAAAAAAAATGATGAAAATGAGGAAGAGTGCATTTTACATGGAACTGGGAATTGTCCAGCTATTTGTACCACAACTCAATATTTTATAAGAAAATGAGCATCTTTGTGAGAGTAGCAAAATGCTGTTTTTATTCTTTCGATTTTCATTCTGTTGTATTGTAATTCCGTTCTGTTGTACTCTACTGTTGTACTAAGTCTGTCGTACTCTCCCAAATGCTAGTACAGTGCTCTGCACATAAGCACTCAATAATTGCTATTGATTGATTCTATACACACATGTACATGTGTGTATAGATTTATTTAGATCAGGAGGCCTTCCCAGACTGAGCCCCCTCCTTCCTCTCCCCCTACTCACCCTCCCCATCCCCCCCGCCTTCCCTCCTTCCCCTCCCCACAGCACGTGAATATATGTATATGTGTTTGTATATATTTATTACTCTATTTATTTATTTTACTTGTACATATTTATTCTATTTATTTTATTTGGTTTATATGTTTTGTTTTGTTGTCCGTCTCCCCCCTCTAGACTGTGAGCCCGCTGTTGGGTAGGGACCGTCTCTATATGTTGCTAACTTGTACTTCCCAAGCGCTTAGTACAGTGCTCTGCACACAGTAAGCGCTCAGTAAATATGATTGAGTAGAATAGAGGAGGGGGCAAGGTGATAGAGGGCTTTGAATTTTCCCCAGCACTTAGTCTAATGCTCTGCACATAGTAAGTGCTCAATCAATCAATCAATCAATCAATCGTATTTATTGAGCGCTTACTATGTGCAGAGCACTGTACTAAGTGCTTGGGAAGTACAAGTTGGCAACATAATCAATATCATTGATTGATAGTAAGCACTTAAATACTGCTATTATTCAATCGTCTTTGTTCATTCAATGGTATTTACTGAGCGCTTACTGTGTGCAAAGCACTATACTGTTTGGGAGAGTACAATAGAACAGTAATAGACACATTCCCTGCCCACAGTGAGTTTATAATCTAGAGGAGAAGACATTTAGTATTATTCATTCAATTGTATTTATTGAGCACTTACTGTGTGCACAGCACTGTACTAAGCACTTGAGATGGTATTTGTAAAGCGCTTACTATGTGCCAAGCACTGTTCTAAGCGCTGGGGTAGACACAAGGTGATCAGGTTGTCCCACGTGGAACTCACAATCTTAATCCCCATTTTACAGATGAGGTAGCTGAGGCCCAGAGAAGTGAAGTGACTTGCCCAAAGTCACGCCCCTGATAACGTGGCTCAATGGAAGGAGCACGGGCTTGGGAGTCCGAGGTCGTGGGTTCAAATCCCAGCTCCACCAGTTGTCAGCTGTGTGACCTTGGGCAAGTCACTTCACTTCTCTGTGCCTCAGTGACCTCATCTGTAAAATGGGGATTAAGCCTGTGAGCCCCACGTGGGACAACCTGATCGCCTTGTATCCCCCTCCAGCGCTTAGAACAGTGCTTTGCACACAGTAAGCGCTTAACAAATGCCATCATTATTATTATTATTAAGTGGCAGAGCCGTGATTAGAACCCACGACTTCTGACTCCCAAGCCTATGTTCTTTCCACTAAGCCACGCTGCTTCTGTTGCATTGAGAGAGCAGCGTGGCTTAGTGGAAAGAGCCCGGGCTTGGAAGTCAGAGGATGTGGGTTCTAATCCCGCCTCCGCCACTTGTAGGCCGTGGGACCTTGGGCAAGCTGCTTCATTTCTCTTGGCCTCAGGTCCCTTATCTGTAAAATGGGGATTAAGACTGTGAGCCCCATATAATAATAATGGCATTTATTAAGCGCTTACTAGGTGCAATGCACCGTTCTAAGCGCTGGGAAGGTTACAAGGTGATCAGGTTGTCCCACAAGGGGCTCACAGTCAATCCCCATTTTACAGATGTGGGAACTGAGGCACAGAGAAGTTGTGACTTGCCCAAAGTCACACAGCTGACAGGCGGTGGAGCTGGGATTTGAACCCATGACCTCTGACTCCAAAGCCCAGGCTCTTTCCACTGAGCCACGCTGCTTCCCATATGGGACAACCTGATTACCCTGTATTCATTCATTCATTCAATCGTATTTATTGAGCGCTTACTGTGTGCAGAGCACTGCACTAAGCGCTTGGGAAGTACAAATTGGCAACATATAGAGACGGTCCCTACCCAACAGTGGGCTCACAGTCTAGAAGGGGGAGACAGACAACAAAACAAAACGTGTGGACAGGTGTCAAGTCGTCAGAACAAATAGAATTAAAGCTAAATGCACATTATTGACAAAATAAGTAGAATAGTAAATATGTACAAGTAAAATAAATAGAGTAATAAATCAGTACAAACTTATACAGGTGCTGTGGGGAGGGGCAGGAGGTAGGGCGGGGGGATGGGAAGGGGGAGAGGAAAAAGGGGACTCAGTCTGGGAAGGCCTCTTGGAGGGGGTGAGCTCTCCGTATCTACTCCAGCGCTTAGAACAGTGCTTGGCACATAGTAAACGCTTAACAAATACCATCATTATTGAGAAGCAGCGTGGCTCAGTGGAAAGAGCACGGGCTTGGGAGTCAGAGGTCATGGATTCTAATCCCGGCTCCGCCGCTTGTCAGCTGTGTGACTTTGGGCAAGTCACTTAACTTCTCTGTGCCTCAGTTACCTCATCTGGAAAAAGGGAGATTAAGATTGTGAGCCCCACGTGGGACAACCTGATCACCTTGTATCCCCCCCCAGTGCTTCGCACGTAGTAAGCACTTAATTTTTATTTAGAGAAGCAGCGTGGCTTAGTGGCAAGAGCCCGGGCTTGGGAGTCAGAGGTCATGGGTTCTAATCCTGACTCCACTGCTTGTCAGCTGTGTGGCTTTAGGCAAGTCACTTCACTTCTCTGTGCCTCAGTTACCTCCTCTGTAAAATGGGGATTAAGACTGTGAGGTCCTGTGGGACACCCTGATCACCTTGTATCTACCCCAGCACTTAGAACAGTACTTGGCACATAGTAAGCGCTTAACAAATACCATCATCATCATCATTATTAGTACTACTAAAATAAGCAACTGAATTTTGAAGTTGAATTAGTCAAAGGGTCATAGTCATAAGGCACAAGGGCTCTTAAGAGGTGTGCCTAAACCAACTACTGCAGGCTGTGGCTTCCTTTCTCGATTGTAAAGATTTATCAGGGATGAGATTTCTCAAGTTTGAGCTTGTTCCCGTGTTGAATCCTCGTTGAAGCAGGGTGGTCTAGGGGAGAGAGCACAAGCTTGGGAGTCAGAAGGATCTGGGTTCTAATCCCAGCTCTGCACGTGCTCATTGTGTGACCTTGGGTAAGTCACTTAATTTATCTATGTCTCAGTTTCCTCAACTGTAAGATGGGGATACCTGTTCTCCCCCCTACTCAGACTGGGAGCCCCACGTGGGGCAGGGATTGGGGGGATTTTACTTGCCCCATTGCTTAGAAGAGTGTTTGACACACAGTAAGAACTTAACAAATATCATTTTAAAAATCCCTAATAATAATAATAATGATGGCATTTATTAAGCGCTTACTATGTGCAAAGCACTGTTCTAAGCACTGGGGAGGTTACAAGGTGATCAGGTTGTCCCACAGGGGGCTCGCATTATTAATTCCCATTTTACAGTTGAGGTAACTGAGGCCCAGAGAAGTTAAGTGGCTTGCCCAAAGTCACACAGCTGACAATTGGCGGAGCTGGGATTTGAACCCATGACCTCTGACTCCAAAGCCCGGGCTCTTTCCACTGACCCACACTGCTTCTCCCTAATTTACAGATAAGGAAACCAAGGGACAGTTAAGTGCCGCTTGTCTGCTGTGTGACCTTGGGTAAGTCACTTCATCTCTCCGTGCCTCAGTTATGTCATCTCTAAAATGGGGATTGAGACTGTGAGCCCACCTGGGACCCAACTTGCTTATATCCACACCAGCGCTTAGTACAGTGCCTGACACATAGTAAGTGCTTAACAAATACCATAATTATTATTAGTTGACTTGTCCAAGGTCATATAGTGGGCAAGTGTGTCTCCCTCAGTGCTTAACACAGTGCTGTGGCACACAGGTATGTATTTTAAATCCCCAGTGATGGGTACAAATTAATCCTTTAAAAAAACCCTTCTGGAAGTATCTTTTCTTTGGATGACCTTAGGATACGTTTTTGTAATCTTTCTGATTCAGTTTCATGAATTATTGCTCCATATTTTCTGGGAGTGCGCAAGAGGTGGAGTTCCTTTGGAAGCCAAAAGCTTCCTCAACTCCTGCTTATTCAGCTAAGTTGACTAAATAATGCTGTTATTTAACCTGTCTTCAGGCTAGTGGGTAATAACTGTTTTATACATAGGACTCTAAATAGAATCTCATCCCGTGCACTTAAACTTTTTTAGAAACGTGATGGAAAAGAAGGTGCAATGGTTACTTATACTGGATAGGAAACAAAGTACTACTTTTTTCTTGATGGTTTAGTGGGAAGGGAGTTTGCTAGCATACAATGAATTCAAGCAAACATCACCTCCCAAGGTTTGGTTAAGCAAATATCTACTTGATTTTCTCCAGTGGAGCAGCTCAATTGAGCAATTCAGGTCAAAAGATCCTCTTTGGGGACTGAATTAACCAGTTGGGCAGTCTGTGTTGTTATTATTACCATTATTACTACTAATAACATTTCTTGCGCTCAGCACTATTAAGCCTGGGGGCAAATACATGAAAGTCAAATCAGATGGAGCCTTGTTATCAGAGGACTCGCTCTAAATCGCACAGAATGATTCTATTTAATTCCGTAATGAGGACATAGTCTAATCGAGATAAATAGGTTAAAATTTTAAAAGTTTAAAATATCAACCATAAAACAGACTTGAATTCCTTCAGGGCCCAGTGTTAAAAGTTCCAATGCTCCCATCCTGCCAGTTCTTCCAACACTGAATTGCACTGGATAGAGTGTGTGAATTGTCAGAAGAGCTTTCCCTAAAGTGGGTAATGAAAACATGTTATGGAAAAACTGGCTTTTTAGGATCGGGTCTGCATAGAGCAAACCGATTAGATAGTTACTCAATCCTTCAGTTCACTTGGGCTACATCACATGACCTTCCTTTTCTTCACAGGTCCCTCTTTTTCCTCAACAGAAAAGAGTAACTTTTAATGTTCTTTTGTGTTGACATTTAATTTGCCCTCACTAAGGGGGTTATCAGCTAGGTGTTCTACTAAAATAGCTTTTCAAAAGAAAAATATCTGCCATAATTGTGTTTTTTTTCCTCTCAATTGCTATGAGGTACTTTGTCCTAGGGGAGTTTGTTTGCATTTGATTGCTTCAGCTGTCTCTTGACACTTTTTGGATTGTTGCTAATCATTAGCCTCAGTGGCTTAAGAATGAAACATGGTTAGATATAGCTGTCTAAATGCCATGGAGGACCATAAAGATGGTGCCTGTTTATTATATTGCACTCTCCCAAGCGCTTAGTTCAGTGCTCTGCACACAGTAAGCACTCAATAAATACTGTTGACTGACTGTTTTTGGTCGAAAACAAAAATATTTTTAGTCTTCAAGATATGTTTCTTGGATATTTTTTTTTTTGTGGGTGTGTGGTATTTGTGCCAGGCACTGTACAAACTGCTGGGGTAGATACAAGCTAATCAGGTTGGACACAGTCCATGTCCCACAAAGGGCTTCACAGTCTTAATCCCTAGTTTACTGATGAGGTAACTGAAGCACAAAGTTGAGTGACTTGCCCAAGGTCACCCAGCAGACAAATGGCAGAGTCGGGATTAGAACCCAGGTACTCCTGACTCCCAGCCCTGTGCTCTATCCACTAGGTCATGCGGCTTCTAATTCCAGTAATTTCTTATTTTTAGAGTTCATTATTTAGACCGTCTCTATATCTGTTGCCGATTTGTACTTCCCAAGCGCTTAGTACAGTGCTCTGTACACAGTAAGTGCTCAATAAATACGACTGAATGAATGAATGAATGCAGAGCACTGTACTAAGCGCCTGACGGTTTTGACACCTGTCTACTTGTTTGGTTGTCTGTCTCCTTCTAGACTGTGAGCGTTGTTGGGTAGGGACCGTCTCTAATGTTGCCGACTTTTACATCCCAAGTGCTCTGCACACAGTAAGCGCTCAATAAATACGATTGAATGAATGAATGAATGAATTAGTGTGGAGCCCCCTTTTTCAATCAATCAATCAATCAATCAATCGTATTTATTGAGCACTTACTGTGTGCAGAGCACTGTACTAAGCGCTTGGGAAGTACAAGTTGGCAACATATAGAGACAGTCCCTACCCAACAATGGGCTCACAATCCTCCCCCCACAACCCGGCCTACCTTCTTCCCCTCCCCACAGCACTTGTGTATATTTGTACAGATTTATTACTCTATTTTACTGGTACATATTTACTATTCTATTTATTTTGTTAATGACATGCATATAGCTATAATTCCATTTGTTCTGACGATTTTGACACCTGTCTAAATGTTTTGTTTAGTTGTCTGTTCTCCCCCTTCTAGACTGTGAGCCCGTTGTCGGGTAGGGACCATCTCTATATGTTGCCGACTTGTACTTCCCAAGTGCTTAGTACAGTGCTCTGCACACAGTAAGCGCTCAATAAGTATGAATGAATGAATGAATCAATCAATCAATCGTATTTATTGAGCGCTTACTGTGTGCAGAGCACTGTACTAAGCGCTTGGGAAGTAGAAGTTGGCAACATATAGAGACAGTCCCTACCCAACAGTGGGCTCACAGTCTAGAAGGGGGAGACAGAGAACAAAACCAAACATATTAATGAAATAAAATAAATAGAATAGATATGTACAAGTAAAATAAATAAATAAATAGAGTAATAAATATGTACAAACATATATACATATATACAGAAAACTGATGATCCTCAGATAATTATGGGCCAAGTCATATATGACTTGTGAGTTGTGACTTTGTGAGTTGCTAACTTGGCAACACAGATCTTTGATTCAGACAGTAATGTGACAAGCAACTTTTGAGGACCCTTGAGTTTACTTCTGATGGACAAAAACTCTGTTGGGGCACTTTTGCAGTTCAAGGTAATTCATTTTTTCATATTGGAATGACCCTGATTATGCTTTCCGTTCCCTAGCCACGGGGATAGATGGGCAATCTTCTACTGGGCCTCCTGTATTCATCATATTTTTAAATGAACAGAAAAGGACACAAACCTGATAATAGACAAAAGGCAATAAAACTTTTATTAATTAGTGAGTTAAGCAGGAGGTGTGTGTTGCCTTGTCCACATTCTCATCTATATTCCTGAATATCATGGGCATAGATGAAACTAGGCACTTTTCAAGTTAAAAGCCCCAGATTTAATTAAAAAAATCATTCAATTATTAACTACTCTTTGGGAAAACATGTTCTGGTTTTACACTGAACTACAAAAACTCCAGAAAATGGAGTTTTGGAAGAGTATGTTGAAGCAGCATGGCATGGCCTGAGAGCTGGAGGACCTGAGTTCTAATCCTGGTTCCACCACCGCCTGTTGCGTGACTTTGGGCAAGTTATTTCGCTTCTCTATGCCTCAGTTTCCTCAACTGTGAAATGGGGATTCAATACCGGTTCTTCCTATTTAGACTGTGAAAGCCATGTGGGTCAGGGACTGTGTCTGACCTCATTAACCTGTATCTACCCCGATGCTTAGAAATGTGCTTGACATATAGTAAGCACTTAAAAAACCCCATAAAAAACAAAGGTTTATTAATAGCACTGACATATTACATACACATATTAAGAGAATCATTAAGAGAAGCAGCGTGGCTCAGTGGAAAGAGCGCAGGCTTGGGAGTCAGAGGTCATGGGTTCGAATCCCACCTCCCCCACATGTCTGCTGTGTGACCTTGGGCAAGTCACTTCACTTCCCTGTGCCTCAGTTTTGGAACCCAGGTCCTTCTGACTCTCAGGCCCTTGCTCTAGCCACTAAACCACGCTGCTTCGCCAAGCCAAGCAGTTTCTCCAGCAATTTCAGCAGCCTTTTCAGGAGTTGGGAAGGGACTGCGTGCAAATGGAGGGGGGACAGGCATGATTTGGGGATTTGGAAGAGATTTGGTTCAGCTCCTCAAGGAGAAAGACTTCCCCAAGGTGGCTTGGTTCTTCAGCCAGCTGTACTGAGCACCTGCTGCAAGCCAAGTACTGTATTAGACCCCATCAGACTTATAGAATCGATGGGTCTTTTATCTCCAGAAGTTTGCAACTCACCAGCACATTCATGCAGAAGGCCAAACCACAATCTTTCAAACGCTCTACTGTTTCTGGTTATTAGTGACTGTAGTTTCCCCCCTTGGTTAGTTTGCTGAGTCTGGGAGGATTTTCTTGACTGTGAGTGGATTGTGGGACATTAATTGTGGTATTTATAAGCCTTTACTGTGTGTCAAGCACTGTAGTAAATGCTGGGGTGCAGCCAGAAAATTAGAGAAGCCGCATGGCTTAGCGGAAAGAGTACGGGCTTGGGAGTCAGAGGTCGTGGGTTCTAATCCCGGCTCTGCCACTTATCAGCTGTGTGACTTTGGGCAAGTCACTTAACTTCTCTGTGCCTCAGTTACTTCATCTGTAAAACGGGGATTAAGATTGTGAGCCCCACTTGGGACAATCTGATTACCTTGTATCTACCACAGTGCTTGGCACATAGTAAACACTTAACAAATACCATTATTATTATTATTACTATTATAATCAGGTCAGCCGCAGTCCCTGTCCCACAGTGGGCTCACAGTCTAAGTAGGAGGGAGAACAGGTATCGAGCCCTCATTTGACAGATGAGGAAATTGAAGCATGGAGAAGTTAGGCAACCTGCCCAAGATTACACAACAGGCTCAAGGTAGAAGTGGGTTTCAAACTCAAGTCCTCCAGTTCCCGGGCCTGTGGTCTTTCCACTAGACCATGCTGCTTCCCATTGACAGGCCTCCCCTCACTAAGGGGAGCCTGATTCAGTGAGACATTCAGCATCTCATGTGGGCTGCTAAGCAACCCAGCAAAGCACAGTTCCTTCTCCCCTGCTATTCCCATCCTAGTGCTAAAAGGAGAGGGTGGTCCAGTTCCTGGAGCTGAGGAGTCACTATCTTAGAGGAAGGTGGAGAGATGAATCCCCACACTGGATTTTTATGATCTCTGTGGTGGCCAAATCCCAATTTCAAAACTGGCTCCCAGCTGATCTTCCTGCATTGCCTCATCAGCCTGATTCCAGCCCAGCCTCTCTATGCCCAGACCAGTTCTAAAATTGATGCCCCAGAAGCACGCACGTAGGCCTTTTCCTTCCTCCCAGTTTCTGTAATCCCATGCTCTCTTAAACATCCTTTACATGCTCTTAGTTGTCTGTGTTAAATTGTAAGCTTCTCAAAGGCAGAGATCCCATCTTAGGTGTCCCAAGAGCTTAGCATGCTGTTCTGTAAATAGATGCTCAATAAATAATGTTGCTGATGTGAATGACTAGGGCAAGGGGCAAATAGTACTAACAGAGCTCCATTTTTAGGGATGATCTGAGGGCCAGGCCAGGGCAAGCCAAGGCCACCAGAAGTGAATGGAGTTAGGACTGTCGTCAGGAGTAGCTGGAGGGGATTATGTGGGTCACCACATTTGGTTTATAGGCTTCTGGTTGGACGGTGGTTTTCTAGAATATCATGAATCATTTTGGGCCCAAATTGCTTCTTCTGTCTGCTCCAGCTCCTCTCTCCACCCCAGTGCCATGCCCTGTTGAGGCCAGCCCACCCTGGGAGAGACAGGGGATGGGGACTCTGGGCCCTCTCTCCCTGACCAGGAATTTCAGGGGCCTCCTTCATCCTGGAGATTGGGTTTGAAGATGTGGCTGTCAGTCAGTCAGTCAATCGTACTTATTGAGCACTTACAGAGAAGCAGGGTGGCTCAGTGGAAAGAGCATGGGCTTGGGAGCCAGAGGTCATAGGTTCTAATTCCGGCTCCACCACTTGTCAGCTGTGTGACTTTGTTTTACTTGCACTTATCTGTTCTATTTATTTTATTTTGTTAATATGTTTGGTTTTGTTCTCTGTCTCCCCCTTCTAGACTGTGAGCCCACTGTTGGGTAGGGACTGTCTCTGTATGTTGCCAACTTGGACTTCCCAAGCGCTTAGTACAGTGCTCTGCACACAGTAAGCGCTCAATAAATACGATTGATGATGATGATATGTTGCCAACTTGTACTTCCCAAGTGCTTAGTACAGTGCTCTGCACACAGTAAGCGCTCAATAAATACGATTGATTGATTGATTGATTGATTAACTGCTCTTAGGCCTCAGTTACCTCATCTGTAAAATGAGGATTAAGACTGTGAGCCCCAAATGGGACAAACTGATCACCTTATATCTCCCCCAGAGCAGTGCTTTACACATAGTAAGTGCTCAACAAATGCCATCATCATTATTATTATTATTACTGTGTGCAGAGCACTGTACTAAGTGCTTGGGAAAGAACAATACAGCAATAAGCAGACGCATTCCCTGCCCACAACGAGCTTATGGTCTAGAAGGACTTATGGTCAGCAAGCACTGGGGGCAGAGAGGGGCCCAGGGAGGGCTAGGAGTTGGGCGGAGAAGAGAGGTAGGTCAGTTAGCCATCAATGGTTCCTGGAAACTGAGAGCTATCCTCAGTCCTCAGGGCCAAAGGGAGTTGGTGACTTGACTGGCAGCTGTGTGAAGGCAGTGAGGTGGGTGGTGGTGGTGTGATGTGATCTGGTCTGGGACCTATACGTGGAAACGACCAAGCCCTAGCCTAGAGGACCGACCGTGGGCCTATCTTGGTTCCAAAGGTTTTCCTGGAGGCGGGGGCAGGGGTGGAGGCAGCCTCTTTGCAACTATCCTGGCTCTTGGGCCGGGACTAGGGTTGTTTACCAAAGTGAGTACCAGTGTTGGTGTTGTTTATTGTGTTTCCTCATTCATGGCTTCCCTTGGCTCCTTCTGACCCACTAAATCCTCTATAGTGAAGAAGTGGAGCCTGCATTCTTGGGGCTGTTGCCCCAAGCCAAAGCACCAAATGGGAGGTGCTGTTGATGCCTCTGGATGGACTGTCTCCCTCTTCTAGACTGTGAGCCCGTTGTTGGGTAAGGACCATCCCTGTATGTTGCCCATTTGTACTTCCCAAGCGCATAGTACAGTGCTCTGCACACAGTAAGCGCTCAATAAATTCGATTGAATGAATGAATGAATGAACCAATAGGACCCCTGAAGGAGTGGCGGTGGGAGTTTTGACATTAAATGAACAGTTTTCTCCAGCAGCAAAAGGAAGACAGGGATCTCCCCTTTGGAAGGGAGGAGCACTCCTCCCTTATGTCTTTGGGAACAAGGTATTCCCAGTCTGGGTTTTTTGTTTGTTTTTAAATGGTATTTGTTAAGCACTTTCTATATACCAGGCACTGGGGTAGATAGAAGCTAATCAGGTTGGACACAGTCCCTCTCCCATATGGGACTCCACAGTCCTAACCCTCATTTTACAGATGAGGTAACAACTGAGGCACAGAGAAGTTAAGTGTCCAAGGTCTCATAGAAGACAAGTGGCAGAGCTGGGATTAGAACCCAGATCGTTCAATCCTGTGCATCTTCTCACCTCCTCCATTTCCCGTTGGTCATTTACCACATTCCCCCTCCTCCTATCCCACTTCCTCTCCCATCCTCCGGTTGCTTAAATGAAGTTCTGCTTATTCAGTCCATTGGAGGTTTTCTGCTGCCGCCTGGGGAATCGGAAAGTAGATGGGAGAGAGGATATAGCTAGAGAGGGGGTCAGCTGGTCAGTGGATGGTTGTGGGCAGCAGGTGAGTTCCCTGGACTTGGGCTTCCAAGGCAATATTCTTCTGGAGCAGAGCTACGAGCCTCCAAACACGGCATTACATAATCCGGGTGGGAGGGAGGTTTCCTTGGATCTCTCTTTCTGAGTGACTCAGGTTGTGAAGCAGGAAAAAAGTGGTAGTTGGGCAGATGTCTCCCCCGAGGTCTGGGGATTGGCTGAGGAGGTAGCCTCATTTTTTTTTAAGATAGCCTCAAATCTGCCCCCACCCACCTCACCATTCTGAGTTTTGGGACTCCTGGGCTGATCATCATCATCATCATCATCAATCGTATTTATTGAGCGCTTACTGTGTGCAGAGCACTGTACTAAGCGCTTGGGAAGTACAAGTTGGCAACATATAGAGACAGTCCCTACCCAACAGTGGGCTCACAGTCTAAAAGGGGGAGACAGAGAACAAAACCAAACGTGCTAACAAAAGAAAATAAATAGAATAGATATGTACAAGTAAAATAAATAAATAGAGTAACAAATATGTACAAACATATATACATATATGCAGGTGCTGTGGGGAAGGGAAGGAGGTAAGATGGGGGGATGGAGAGGGGCACGAGGGGGAGAGGAAGGAGAGGAAGGAAGGGGCTCAGTCTGGGAAGGCCTCCTGGAGGAGGTGAGCTCTCAGTAGGGCCTGCTCAGATGAGCAGGCATGAGAGGCAGTGACAGGAGGGATCTGGGTCTAAAATGCTCTATGCCAGTAGAGTGTGTGATACAGCTGTCACAGCAAGTTCTTGTGTGGGATTAGTGGTATGCAACTTCAGACAGGGTAATTTTGCCCACACAAGGTTCTTCCTGCAAGCGCTGGATGGGCACCAAGCACGGCATATGACCTGTGAAGATGCTGGTCATGATGGGAAATTTACACAACAATAATTAATAATAATAATAATAATAATAATAATAATAATGGCATTTGTTATTCACTTACTACATGACAGACACTGTTCTAAGCCCTGGGGTGGATACAAACAGCTCGGGTTGCACACACTCCCTGTCCCATGTGGGGTTCCAAGTCTCAATCCCCACTTTACAGATAAGGTAACTAGAGCACAGAGAAGTGAAGTGACTTGCCCAAGGTCACACAGCAGACAGTAATAATAACAAGAATAATAATGGCGCTTGTTAAGTGCTTACTATGTGCCAAGCACTGTTCTAAGTACTGGGGGGGATAATAATAACAATAATAATTAAAAAAAATAATAATAATGGCATTTATTAAGAGCTTACTATGTGCAAAGCACTGTTCTAGGCACTGGGGAGGTTACAAGGTGATCAGATTGTCCCATGGGGGGCTCACAGTCTTAATCCCCATTTTACAGATGAGGGAACTGAGGCACAGAGAAGTTAAGTGACTTGCCCAAAGTCACACAGCCCCTGCCCTCCCTCCACACATCCACCAAGCCAGCTCTCTTCTTCCATTCAAAGCCCTACTGAGAGCTCACCTCCTCCAGGAGGCCTTCCCAGACTGAGCCCCCTTTTTTCCTCTCCTATTCCTCATCCCCCCACCTACCTCCTTCCTCTCCCCACAGCACCTGTATATATATTTGTACAGATTTATTACTCTATTTATTTTACTTGTGCATATTTACTATTTATTTTGTTATTGATGTGCATATAGCTTTAATTCTATTTGTTCTGACGATTCTGACACCTGTCTACATGTTTTGTTTTGTTGTTTGTCTCCCCCTTCTAGACTGTGAGCCCGTTGTTGGGTAGGGACCGTCTCTATCTGTTGCCGACTTGTACTTCCCAAGTGCTTAGTACAGTGCTCTGCACACAGTAAGCGCTCAATAAATATGATTGAATGAATGAAGGAAGGAATGAATGACAAGTGGCAGAGTAGGGATTAGAACCCATGACCTCTGACTCCCGAGGCCGGGCTCTTTCCTCTGAGCCACAATTTGAAACTGTAAGTGGAGGAGTGGGATTAGAACCCATGACCTTCTGACTCCTAGGCCAATGCTTTATTGACTACACCATGCTGCTTAAGAAAAATGTGCTTCCAAAATGCTGGATTTGAAGGCACAACCTGTGCAAAATGAAAGGTCCTATTATTCATTCATTCATTCAATTGCATTTATTGAGCGCTTACTGTGTACAGAGCACTGTACTAAGCGCTTGGGAAGTACAAATTGGCAACATATAGAGACGGTCCCTACCGAAAGGCTAAAAGCTCAAACACACTTCAGCCTCAGATCTAGAGAAAATATATTGAAATATCTTTGAACGGATCTTTGGGATGCTTCCTTTAATCAATCAATCAATCAACCAATCAATCGTATTTATTGAGCGCTTACTGTGTGCAAAGCACTGTACTAAGCGCTTGGGAAGTACAAGTTGGCAACATATAGAGACAGTCCCTACCCAACAGTGGGCTCACGGTCTAAAAGCCTGTGCATCTCTGATCCCACTTTGAAGGAGGAAAAAAGTGCTTGCCGGTTTTGAAACAAAATTCAAAGCACAATTTTGCGACAGCTTCATTTGGGATTGGGTTTCATGTACCTCTACAAGCTTCTCTGCCTCAAATTCTCTATGGAAAATATGCTAATCTAGAATATTAAAGAAAATTAGGAAATGGATACATATAATGATCCACAAAGATGGATCCAAATGCCTTTAAGAATGTAGCCCTAATGTCAGAGAGGATGACTGTCAGTAAAATCAGAGAAGCAGCGTGGCTCAATGGAAAGAGCACAGGCTTGGGAGTAGGAGGTCATGGGTTCTAATCCCAGCTTCACCACTTGTCAGCTGTGTGACTTTGGGCAAGTCATTTAACTTCTCTGAGCCTCAGTTCCCTCATCTGTATAATGGGATTAAGACTGTGAGCCCCACGTGGGACAACCTGATTACTTTGTATCCCCCCCAGTGCTTAGAGCAGTGTTTGGCAAATGGTAAGCACTTAACAAATACCATTATTATTATTATTATTATAAAATGTATTAAGTGCTAAGGACATGCAAAGCATAGTGCTCAACTCTAAGTGATTTCACTAAAGTCCATTCAGACACCATTCTTGGCCTACAGAGGACTCCCCATCTAAAGGGGTAGAACAGGTACATAGAACAATGCTCTGCACACAGAAAGCACTTAATAAATACGATTGAATAATAATAATAATAATAATGGCATTTATTAAGCACTTACTATGTGCAAAGCACTGTTCTAAGCACTGGGGAGGTTAGAAGGTGATCAGGTTGTCCCACGGGGGGCTCACAGTCTTAATCCCCATTTTACAGATGAGGGAACTGAGGAACAGAGAAGTGAAGTGACTTGCCCAAAGTCACACAGCTGACAAGTGGCAGAGCCGGGATTTGAACCCCAGACCTCTGACTCCAAAGCCCGGGCTCTGTCCACTGAGCCACGCTGCTTCCCCGTGAATGAACGAATGAATGAATGAACAATAACCTGGCCAGGATAAAAACAGAAAAAACAACACTTCAAAGAGAGCAATAGTGAAATAAGCAAAAGTTTAATACTATTGGAGTGGGAGTCTTTGGGCACCCTGCTATGGCAAGTAAAATAATCAACTCAATTGTACTTATTGAGCACTTACTGTGTGCAGAGCATTGTACTATGTGCTTGGGAGAGTACACTATAACAGAGTTCAAAGACGTGTTCCTTACCCCAAAGGAGCTTACAGTTTAGAGGGGGAGGCAGACAGTAAAATCAATCAATCAATCAATCAATCATATTTATTGAGCGCTTACTGTGTGAAGAGAACTGTACTAAGCGCTTGGGAAGTACAAGTCGGCAACACATAGAGACAGTCCCTACCCAGCAGCGGGCTCACAGTCTAGAAGGGGGAGACAGAGAACAAAACCAGACATACTAACAAAATAAAATAAATAGAATATAAATGAAAGAGATATACTTAAGTGCTGTGGGGTTAGGGTAGGGTGAATAAAGGGTACAAATCCAAGTGCAAGGGTGAGAAGAAGGGAGTAGGGGAAGTGAATAGGGACAGTTTATCACTACTTTCCCAATCTTTCCAACAGTCTAAATGCCCTTGTAGCAATTTGCTCTTCTCTGGTGGACAGGAGAGAGAAGACTTGCTTTCAAGAGTCTCTGAAGCTCTCATGGTGGTGAAGTTATTCCTCAAGGTGGAGTCAGTCAGTTAGTCATATTTATTGAGTGTTTACTGTGTGCAGAGAACTGTACTAAGTGCTCGGGAGAGTAAAATATAACAATAAATGGACACATTCCCTGCCTACAATAAGTTTACAGTCTAGAGGGGAAGACAGACATTAATGTAAATAAATAAATCACAAATATGGAGAAGCAGTATGATGTAGTGGATAGAGCACGGGGCTTGGAGCCAGAATGTCGTGGGTTCTAATCCCAACTCTGCCATTTTTCCGTTGTGTGATCTTGGGCAAGTCGCCGCACTTCTCAGGCCTCAGTTACCTCATCTGAAAAATGGGGATTGAGACTGTGAGCCTATGTGGGACAGGGACTGTGTCCAACCCGATTTGCTTGCATACACCCTAAAGCTTAGTACAGTATCTGGCACATAGTGAGCACTTAACAAATACTGTAATTATTATTATAATATGTACATAAGTGTTTGTGGCTGGGAGGGGGAATGAATAAAGAGAGCAAGTCAGGGTGACACTGAAAGGCATGGAAGAAGATAAAAGGAGGGCTTAGGGCAGGCCTCTTTGAGGAGATGTGCCTTCCTTCAATAAGGCTTTAAGGGGGAGAGAGTAATTGTCAGATGGTGGAGAAGAGTTTGATCCTAATGGTGTTTGTAGTGATGTGATTCAATTAAATCATCATCTTGGACTAGACCACAATATCCTGACTGGACATTTTTTCTTGTCAACACCAAGTTTTAGTTCCTTTCCCCCAAAATCCCAGAATTTAGCTAGAAAGGAGAAGTAACGTGATAAATATATTATGTAAAAGTCACCAGACAAACTCTAGAGAGCTTGACAGTGCGGAATGAAGATGTATAAATTCAAGAGTTATTCAATTTGCTTCGTATTTCAAGGATATTTTTTATAGCTAAATCCTGAGCTGATGAAAGCAAGATACTGTTGGAGTTTATACCCGTAGAAGTTAGATACACTCTTAGATGTGGCCTAGTGTAAAGAGCACACTGGGAGTCAGAGAACTTGTTTTCAAATCCCAGCTCTGCCACATCTGCTGTGTAACCTTGGGCAAATCTCTTAACTAATCTGTACCTCAGTTACCTCATTTGTAAAATGGGGATTAAGACTGTGAGGCCCATGTGGGACATGGACTTGGATCCAACCTGATTATCTTTTACCTACCCCAGGGCTTAGTACAGTGCCTGGCACATAGTAAGTGCTTAACCAAAGCCATTAAATATATAGAAATGCAGGTTTTTTTGGCCCTTTGCCAAGTATGCAAGAGCTTTTCTTTTGAACACACACTCATGGATATGGTCTGACCTTCAGGTGCATCTTCCTCAAAATGAGTCAATTTTCCTGCTTTAAGATGTTGCACCTATGGATATGATTTCAATCTGAAGTCACTGACATTGGAAGCAGAAAAGAAACTAGCTCTGGCAGCCATCTGGGGCTCTGTCAATCAATCAATCAATCAATCAATGGTATTTATTGAGCACTTACTGCGTGCAGAGCACTGTACTAAGTGCTTGGGAGAGTACAGTGTAATATTATTGATATAATACAATGATGTTGGTAATGTGCGAGTTGTTAATAATGATAATAACAATAATAATAGTGTTATATGTCAGACCACCACTCTCTACCTTCAAAGACTTATTAAGGCCACATCTCCCCCAAGAGGCCTTCCTGGATTAAGCCCTCTTCCCTGGCTCACTTTCCCTTCTGTGTTGTCTATGCACTTGGATCAGTGACCTTTGGTCATTCGATTTCCACTGCTTTCCAGTGTTTGAGAAGTAATAATAATAATGATGGTATTTGTTAAACATTTACTATGTGCCAGGAGGCCTTCCCGGACTAAGTCCCCTCTTTTCCTCTTCTCCTCCTCCCCTCCCAATCGCCCCTACTCACTCCCTCTGCTCCACCCCCCTCCCCACCCCACAGCACTTGTATGTATATATATACATATTTATAATTCTATTTATTTTATTAATGATGTGCATATATCTATAATTCTATTTAAATTGACGCTATTGATGCCTGTTTACTTGTTTGATGTCTGTCTTCCCGCTTCTAGACTGTGAGCCTGTTGTGGCAGGGATGGTCTCTGTTGCTGAATTGTACTTTCCATGCACTTAATACAGTGCTCCGCACACAATAATCGATCAATAAATATGATTGATTGAATGAATGAATGAATGAATGAATGAATGGATGCCAGGCACTGTGCTAAGCGCTGGGGTGGATACCTCTTTCTCACCTTCCTTCTCTCCTTTTCCATGCCCGATCTGATCCTCGAAGACTTCAACATCCACATGGATGTTCCTGGTGACTCCTCCGCCGCCTGCCTTCTATCTCACCTTGATGCTGCCAACCTTCTCATCACTCATCAACTCATCAACTTGGTCACACCCTCGACCTCATCATCTCCTACTGCTGGACTATCTCCATCTTCACCAACTCTGAAATCCCTCTCTCTGATCATAACCTTCTCACCTGCCTCCTCACTCACACTCCTCCCCCATAAATCTATATTAATACCCCACAGAGACCTCCACTCTCTCGAACCCATCCATCTTTCACACCCCACCTCGCCTCCCTATCCCCCCTCCCTATCCCCTCTACCCAATCTTGATGACCAGATTACTGCTCTCAACTCCACCGTCTCCATTCAACTCAACTCGCTCACTCGCTCCCCTCTCCCCTCGCTGCTCTCGTATCACTAACCCACAGCCCTGGATCACTCCCACTGTCCGCCTCCTTTGCTCTTATGCTCGAGCTGCTGAATGCTGCTGGCGAAAGTCTAAACACCAAGCCAACCTCGTTCACTCTAAGTTTATCCTTTCCTGCCTTAACTCTGCTATCTCCTCTGCCAGGCAAAACTATTTCTCCTCCCTTATGCCCATGCCCATCATCCCTGTCAGCTTTTCCATACATTTAACTTCATTCTCAGGCCCCCTGTTCCTCCCCCTCCTTCATCCCTCACCCCCAACAATCTGGCCTCCTACTTCAATAGTAAAATTAACTCCATCAGGTCTGAGCTCCCCAAAGTCACCCCTCCCCCTTCTCCATCCCTCCAGCTCTCAACCCTCTCCGCTACTCTCCCATCCTTCCCAGCAGTATCTTCAGATGAGATCTCCTCCTTCCTCTCAAGTGCTACTCCATCCACCTGTGCTTCAGACCCCATTCCCTCTCATCTTATGAAATCTCTCGCCCTTTCCCTCCTCCCCTCAATTTACACCTTCAACTGTTCAATCTCCACTGGTTCCTTCCCCTCTGCCTTCAAACATGCCCATGTTCATTCATTCAATCATATTTATTGAGCGGTTACTGTGTGCAGAGCACTGCCTCGAATTCCTCAATGCCAACTCTCTCCTTGACCCCCTCCAATCTGGCTTTTGTCCCAGAGTCTATATCCCACATGGGCCTCACAGTCTTAATCCTCATTTTACAGATGAGGAAACTGAGAACTAGAGATGTGAAGTGACTTGCCCAAGACACACAGCAGACAACTGGAGGAACTGGAATTAGAACCCTGGTCCTACTGGCCTGTGCTCTATCCACTAGACTGTGCTGCTTCTCTTTTCTCCCACTCCCTTCTGTGTCGCCCTTGCACTTGGATTTGCAACATTTATTCACCCCTCCCTTAGCCCTATAACACTTAAGTATATATCTGTGATTTATTTCTTTTTTATTAAAGTCTGTCTCCCCCTCTGGACCGTAAGCTCCTTGTGGGCAGGGAACATGTCTACCAACTGTGTTATATTGTTCTCTCTCAAGTGCTTAGTACAGTGCTCTGCACACAGTAAGTGCTCAATAAATATGACATTGATTGAATGATGTGAAGAATTAGAAGCAGTGTTGCCTAGTGGAAAGAGCACTGGTCTGGGAATCAGAGGACCTGGGTTCTAATCCCAGCTCTGCCATTTGTTTGCTGTGCTACCTTGATCAAGTCACTGAACTACTTGGCAACTCGGTATCTTCATCTGTAAAATGGGGATTAATTCCTACTCTTCCCTACCTAGACTGTAAACCCCATGTGGGACAGGGATTGAGTCCAACCTGATAACCCTGTATTTACACCAGCTCTTAGAACAATGCTTGGCACAAAGTAAGTGATTAACAAATGTCATAGTAATAATTATTAATATTATCATTAAGGGGGGTGGTGATGGGTTTTTCTTCATCTCTACTGAGGACTGGGAAATTGAAATAGGCTGAGGGATTAAGTTGGATACTAAAAATGTGGTACTTGTTAACTGCTTACTATGCACCAAGCACTGCACTAAGCACTGGGTTAGCACCTTGATTACTGTATCAGCCTTTTTGCTGACCTCCCTGCCTCCTGTCTTTCCCCACTCCAGTTCATACTTCACTCTACTGCCCAGATCATTTTTCTACAAAAATGTCCAGTCCATGCTTCCCCTCTCCTTGAGAACCTCCAGGGGTTGCCCATCCATCTCGGCATCAAACAGAAACGCCTTAAGAATTGACTTTAAAGTGCTCAATCACTTTGCCCCTCCTGCCTCACTTTGCTGCTCTCCTACTACAACCCAGCCGGCACACTTTGCTCCTCTAAACCAACCAACTCACTGTACCTCAATCTGGTCTATCTTGCCTCTAACCTCATCCCTACATCCCACCTCTGGCCTGGAATGTCCTGCCTCTGGCCTGGAATGCCCTCCCTCCTCTAATCTGTCAGACAATTACTCTCTCCAAAAAGCCTTTTTGACGGTACATCTCATCCAAGAGGCCGTCTCTGACTAAATCCTCGTTTAGTCTCTTCCTACTCCCTTCTGCACTGTCCTGATTTGCTTCCTTTATTCACGCCTCGCTCAGTCCCACAGTACTCGTGTACATATCTGTAATTTATTTATTTATATTAATGTCTACATATGCATATCTATATGTAAGCAAGTTGTGGGCAGGGAATATATCTACCAACTCTGTAGTCTCCCAAGTGCTTAGTACAGTGCTGTGCACACAGTAAGTGCTCAATAGGACTGATTGATTGGTTGGTAGATAAAATATAATCAGATTCCATATGGGGCTCGCTGTCTAAGTAGGAGGAAGAACCGGTATTAAATCCCCCTGTGCAGATGAGGGAATTTAGGCACAGAGAAATTAAGTGACTTACCCAAGGTAAGTGGCAGAGCTGGGATTAGAACACAGGTCCTCTGACTTCCAGACTCATGCTCTTTCCACTAGGCCACACTGCTTCCTTCCAACAATGAGGGTTGTTAGCACTTGGGAAGCTGAGGAAATGTGTTGGATTTCAGACCCTGTAGAACTTTAAATGATTCAGGTACTGTCCTGCCTCAAAGAAGTTACTGGAAATTCCTTGTGGCCCTACAATTCTATAAATAGATACGCTCTATCTCTATTCATTCTAGTTCCTGGAAGCTACTTGATGACATGATATATAAGATAAGAGGTATTTCTTTGTTAAAAAAAGACTCCTAGATGGTAATTGGCATGGTGCAGTAACCTGACATAGGAGCAGGGAGAAAGGACAAAGGTTGAGTTTTCTGTGCCTTCTAGCTATCAGCCCTTCATTTGAGGAATCAGTGGTATTTACAGAGCACTTATTGTATACAGAGCATTGTACTAAGAGCTTGCCAGAGTAGAGAAGCAGCGTGGCTCAGTGGAAAGAGCACGGGCTTTGGAGTCAGAATTCATGGGTTCTAAACCCGGCTCTGCCACTTGTCAGCTGTGTGACTTTGGGCAAGTCACTTAACTTCTCTGTGCTTATCTCTGTGCCTCATTTGTAAAATGGGGATTAAGACTGTGAGCCCTCTGTGGGACAACCTGATCATCTTGTAACCTCCCCAGAGCTTAGAACAGTGCTTTTCACATAGTAAGCGTTTAATAAATGACACTATTATTATTATTATATAACAGAATTGGTAGACATATTCCCTGCTCATAAGGAACTTACAGTCTAGAGGATAACTGTGGTTTTTGTTAGGCCTTTCTGTGTACCAAACACTGTACTAAGTCCTGGGATAGATATGGTTAATCAGGTCTCACATGGGTCTCATAGTCTAAGTAGACAAGAGTACAGGTATTGAATCCTCATTTTGTAGATAATAATAATTATTATTATTATGGTATTTGTTAAGTGCTTACTATGTGCTAGGTACTGTACTAAGCTCTGGGGTGGATACAAGCAAATAGGGTTGGACACAGTCTCTGTCCCACGTGGGCCTCACAGTCTCAATCCCCATTTTACAGATGAGGTAACTGAGGCACAGAGAAGTGAAGTGACTTGCTCAAGGTCACACAGCAGACAAGTGGCGGAGCTGGAATTGGAACCCATGACCTTCTGACTTCCAGGCCTTTGCTCGATCACTGAGGTACAGAGAAGTTTAGTGAGTTGCCCAAGGACACACAGCAGGTGAGTGGCAGTGCTGGGATTAGAACACAGGTCCTCTGACCTCCAGGCTAATGTTTCCACTAGGAAGTGAGCACATGCCTCTTACCAGGCTAATGTTTCTAGGTCTAAGATTCAGATCATGTCAAGGCTGAGAGTGTTCTGACTACCTGTAGTAGTCCGGGGGGCATAGGTCTAGTTGGGCGAGGACCACTTTGGATGGGCTGGGGGAGGGGATGACTAGGGGGTGGTTAGAGGGGAAGGGGGTGAAGAGGAGGGGCTTCTATCACTAGGCTTTTCTGGAGCATTTAGTTCTAGTAACACTGTGCAGAAAGTAGACTGAACTTTTTTTTTGTAATGTAAGGGCTTACTCTGTGCCAGACACTGTACTAAGCGCTGGGACAGATACAAAGCTAATCAGGTTGGACACAGTCCTTGCTCCTCATGGGGTTCACAGTCTAGGAAAGAAGGAGACATTGCCATTACATTGCCAATATCCGCCCTTTCCTCTCCATCCAAACTGCTACCCTGCTCGTTCAAGCTCTCATCCTATCCCGTCTGGACTACTGTATCAGCCTCCTCTCTGATCTCCCATCCTCCTCTCTCTCCCCACTTCAATCTATACTTCACGCCGCTGCCCAGATTGTCTTTGTCCAGAAACGCTCTGGGCATGTTACTCCCCTCCTCAAAAATCTCCAGTGGCTACCAATCAACCTACGCAACAGGCAGAAACTCCTCACCCTGGGCTTCAAGGCTGTCCATCACCTCGCCCCCTCCTACCTCACCTCCCTTCTGTCCTTCTCCAGCCCAGCCCGCACCCTCCGCTCCTCTGCCACTAATCTCCTCACTGTGCCTCGTTCTCGCCTGTCCCGCCATCGACCACCAGCCCACGCCCTCCCCCTGGCCTGGAATGCCCTCCCTCTGCCCATCCGCCAAGCTAGCTCTCTTCCTCCATTCAACGCCCTACTGAGAGCTCACCTCCTCCAGGAGACCTTCCCAGACTGAGCCCCCTCCTTCCTCTCCCCCTCCTTCCCCTCTCCATCACCCCCGCCTTACCTCCTTCCCTTCCCCACAGCACTTGTATATATGTATATATGTTTGTACGTATTTATTACTCTATTTATTTATTTATTTTACTTGTACATATTTATTCTATTTATTTTATTCTGTTAATATGTTTTGTTTTGTTCTCTGTCTCCCCCTTCTAGACTGTGAGCCCACTGTTGGGTAGGGACCGTCTCTATATGTTGCCAACTTGTACTTCCCAAGCACTTAGTACAGTGCTCTGCACACAGTAAGTGCTCAATAAATACGATTGAATGAATGAATGAATGAATGTCGTGACCAAGGTGCTGAACAACCTGTTATTGACTCCTTCCTCCAGGACATCACCACCTAGATGATCTCTCAGGACTTTAGACTCAGTGTAGAAAAACCCAGAATTTATCTTTCTTAGAGAAGCAGCGTGGCTCAGTGGAAAGAGAATGGGCTTTGGAATCAGAAGTCATGGGTTCTAATCCCAGCTCCGCCACTTGGCAGCTGTGTGACTTTGGGCAAGTCACTTAACTTCTCTGTGCCTCAGTTACCTCATCTGTAAAATGGGGATTAAGACTGTGAGCCCCACATGGGATAACCTGATCACCTTGTATCCATCCCCAGCGCTTAGGACAGTGCTTCGCATGGAGTAAGCACTTAACAAATGCCATTATTATTATTATTATTATTATTATTAAAAATGAACCTCTTCTCCTAACTTTCCCATCGTAGTATAGAAAAGCATCAAACCCTCTATCCATGAAGGTCGCCACCCACTCATCAAAATCTCCAATGCTACCTATTTATCTTTCCATCAACAAGCAATTCCTGATCATTGGCTTCACGGGTCTCTACCAGCTCTCCTAAATTTTCCACTCTCATCACCGGTTTATTAACTTCCTAACTCTATATCATTCTCGACTCTCCCATCTCCAAATTTTTATTCCCCCATTATTTCCCAACATGGAACTCTCTCCCTACTAAATTCCACTAGGCCCCATCCCTCCCTCCCTCCCTCCCTTCAACGACTTTTTAAGAAGCCACTTCCTCCAGAAGGCCTTCCCCAGCCAATTCCCCACCTCCTCTGATTTTATCATCCCATTAGTCACCTATAGCACTTACATCTGTATACTGATGTACTTATTCCACTTACTCATTTTTTCTTTGCTTCTTTTGTTACCATTTATATCTACAGTTTCCCTCTTTCACCCACTGTTGATATATGATCTGTTTCTTTTGTTTTCCCCATTGAATTGTAGGTGTTTTTAGGGCAGGGATGATGCCTTTTCTTCTGATTGTAGGCTTTCAAAAGCTTAGTAGAGTGCTTGGCACACAGAACAGAGACTCAAATACTCAACATATAGTAGTAAATGCCTGAAATCCCTCCTATTTAGACTGTACGCCCCCACAGCACTTATGTACATAACCATAAATTATTTATTTACATTAATGTCTGTCTCCCCCACTAGACTGTAAGCTTGTTGTGGGCAGGAAACACGTCTACCAAATCTGTTGTGTTTTACTCTCCCAAGCACTTAGTATGATGCTCTGCACACAGCAAGTGTTTGATAAATATGATTGATTGATTGACTGTGACCTACCTGATTATCCTGGATCTACCCCAGTGCTTAGAACAGTGCCTGACATGTAACAACCACTTAACAGATACCACTTTTAGTAAACAAATAAAGCGTATTTTTTAAAGGTATTTGTTAAGTACTTTCTAGGTGTCAAGCACTGTTCTGAGCACTTGGGTAAGCACAGGATAATCAGGTTGGACAGGGTCAATCAATCAATCAATCAATCACATTTATTGAGTGGCTAATGTGTGCAGAGCACTGTACTAAGTGTTTGGGAGAGCACAACTCAACAGAGTTGGTAGACAAGTTATTCAGGTCAGACACAGCACCTGTCTCACATGGGGCTCACAGTATAAGTCGGAGAGAGAGCAGGTATTGAATACAAATTTTTCCAGTTGAGGAAACTGAGGCACAGATAAATTAAGTGACTTACCCAAGGTCGTACAGTAAGCAAATGGCAGAACAGGACTAGAACCCAGGTCCTCTGACTCCCAGGCCATGCTGTTTCTTAGGAAACAAGAGGGTTGGCAGGTGGCTAATGCTAAATTACGAGCAAAAAATTAGTTTTGTATGCATGCAGTAAGCGTTAGTCACCTAACAGGCTTTTCAGCTGCACTTACGTATGCAGACAGGATTCCACTGTTAGTGACCGGATCATCTTCAAATACGAAAGGCAGCATGTACCTTCTCTTGGAGACACTATCCTATGTCAGGAAGCAACGTGGCCTAGTGGAAAGAACATAAGGTTGGGAATCAAAAGACCTGGGTTCTAATTCAGGCTTTGCCACTTTGTTGTGTGACCTTGAGCAGGTAACTTCACTTCTTTGTGCCTCAGTTTCCTCATCTGTAAAATGGGGATTCAATACTTGTTGCCCCTCCTTCTTAGACTGTGAGTCCCACGTGGGACAGAGATTGTGGCTGATCTGATTATCTTGAATCTAGCCCCAGTGCTTAGTATAGTGCTTGGCACATGGTAAATGTTTAGCAGTGCCATTATTATTATTATTATTATTATATACTTCAGTATGTTTGTAGTATACACACACACATTCACATGCATATGCACATCTCCACACTCCTTGAAGTACATAAAAGTCAGCTCTCATGTTTAATAAGCACATGGAAACTGAGATAAAATCCTTCACGTCCATTAGAGGCAGGGCAACTTTGGGCAAGTCATTTCACCTCTGAGTTTTCAAGCCTGTAAAATGGGGATAAGAAACTTGCCTCTTATCTGAGGAGAATAATGAGATAATTTCAGTAATGTTCCCTGAGCGCCAGGGAAGAATGGATACATCATTCTGAGATAGTTTGACAGACAAACGTTGACTGTACGAGGATAAAACTAGACCTGTATTGATGCCATTTCTGTTTTGCTCTGCCATTTTCTTCAAGTTTAGAAGAAAGATCAGAATAGTTAGCCTTTGATAGGCTTGGAAAATAGGTGCAAAGAATTACTATGATGAACTGTCTGAATGAAAAAAAATCCTCACCTTCAAGGGAAAAAAGCGCACGGTTTTATCTTCAACTAAAAAATTGGAGGCAGCATGGGCCTAGTGGAAGGACCATAGTCCAGGAGTTGGAAAACCCAGGTCCTTGTCCTAACTATGCCACTGGCCTACTGTGAGACATTCTGTAAGTCATTTAACTTCTGTCTCATTTCATTCACCTGTAAAATGGGAATAGGATACCTAGAGTCCCGTTTTCTTTTCTTTTTTCTTTCTTTAAAGTGGTAAAACTCCCAGTTACACAACTGCTCTGTACATGGCCTTCGGAGCCAGGACACTCTCTTGGGTAAACACAACACACTGTGACCATGTTGACTGGCATGCCTATTAATCTTGATTTCATGAGAAATTTTAATACCACTCTGAGTCCGGTAGAGAAGGGGGCTTGTGCAGAAGTAATTAGAACTAGGGAAGGTAAGTCTATTTAAATCAACTCCAAAGAAAGGTTTTAAACAGGGTAGTGTAAAACAGCCACTCTATTTTCACCTAAATTCATATATTCATAAGAAGCTATAGGCTGCTGTTTTCAAGGTACTAGATAGCTTTAAGTTGACTCTATTTTTAAAGGGGTCACACTGAGGGCTATTTTATAAAAGTTATACAGTTTGTGTCATCTTTTTCAAACCAGACCATAGCGGTGGGGGGGTCCCCTGACAAATGTTAGTCCAGGGACATTCTGGGGGACTTGTTGGAACTCCCTTCCTGGTGTCTTTGGTGCCATGTTGCGCTCAGTAGTCCCACGCACTGCAACTGTAGCTTGGTCTTCAGCTCGTCTGCTCTGTTCCTTGTTTTCCTGAGAATCTTCTTTAGCCCAGTCTGATTCCCCAACACTCCCCCTGAGGAAATCTCCCTCAGTTTACATATCACCATAATCTAGAGACGCCACAAGGGCTTGTATTGACTTGTAGGGGGGAAAGAGTTTTAGTTTCGTGGGTCCTTTGCCAGGGTATGGGTATGTGTGTGATGTGTGTGTGTGTGCGTGCATGTGTGATCTTTCTAAAGCCTCAGGGCCCTTTCCACAGGGTCCCAGGATCCTCTTCCTTAACAGAGGCTCCTCTTGCAAATATTTTTAGGTCCCTGCCCCCAGTTGACTTAGATTATCTTCTCCTTTCAGAACAAGGTAACTAGGACTGCATGGCCCTGGAATAGGAGGTCATCATCATTCCTTGGGCTCCACCACCCAATCAGGATCCAGTTCTCAAATCCCAGTTTTCAGAGAAGCACTTGCTTAACTCAGAACAGTGGATTTATAAAAGGGATCAACCTGGACAATAAACAAGATTTAGCGTCCCCCAAATACTGAGGGACCCAGCACCCCGAAAAACATTACCTCCCCCTTTTAGAGCTCTAAATCCCTTATAAGCCTGCTTGTTCAGGGGCCAATATGACTCTTCCGTGGAAACAAAATGCACTTTCCCCCCCTTTTTTTTTGGCCACAGGAATTTACTTGAACATCATTTTAATTTACTGGTTTTCCTTCCTTTTTCTTCCCTTTCCCCGATTTTCACAGCCCCCTTCCCAGTTGCTGCTAGGAATCTGGTTCCTGAAGTCCCCTGTCTATGGCGAGGGGGCCAGGGCATACTCATTCTTCTAATCCTTATCATCATCAATCGTATTTATTGAGCGCTTACTATGTGCAGAGCACTGTACTAAGCGCTTGGGAAGTACAAATTGGCAACATATAGAGACAGTCCCTACCCCACAGTGGGCTCACAGTCTAAAAATCCTTATCATGGGTGTGTGTGTGTGTGTGCGTGTGTGTGTGTATGAGGGGGTGTTTTGAGGGGGGCTGCAGTGGGCAAAGAAGATGGTTCCTGGAGGTAGAAAGAGGACAGAAAAGTGAGAGAGAGACATAGGGAGAGGGAGAGATAGCAGAGGGAAGGAAATGCTAGGGAATGGGGGGCCAGGGGAGTTAGAGAAACGACCCAGAGACAATGACACAGAAAGACAGAGATGCACAGAGAGACAGAGACTGGGAGGTGAGAGAGACAGAGAGATAAGGACAGATGGAGTGACAGTCAGGAAGATAGTACGAGACCGAGAAAAGGAGAGACAGAGATGGATGGGGGCGTACAGTGGTGGGGAGAAGAGGGAGAGAGACAGAGAGACAGAGAGAGAGAGAGAGAGAGAAGTGCAGAATCAGCATGGCGTAGTGGCTAGAACATGGGCCTGGAGTCATGGGTTCTAATTCTGACTCTGCCACTTGTCTGCCACGCGACCTTGGACAAGTCACTTCACTTAGAGAAGCAGTGTGGCTCAGTGGAAAGAGCACGGGCTTTGGAGTCAGAGGTCATGGGTTCAAATCTAGCCTCCGCCACTTGTCCGCTGTGTGACCTTGGGCAAGTCACTTAAAACTTCTCTGTGCCTCAGTTCCCTCATCTGTAAAATGGTTTTTTTTTTTAAAAAAATGGCATTTATTAAGCGCTTACTATGTGCAAAGCACTGCTCTAAGCGCTGGGGAGGTTACAAGGTGATCAGGTCGTCCCACGGGGGGCTCACAGTCTTAATCCCCATTTGACAGATGAGGTAACTGAGGCCCAGAGACTGCTAAGACTGTGAGCCCCCGGTTTCACAACCTGATCACCTTGTAACCTCCCCAGCGTTTAGAACAGTGCTTTGCACATAGTAAGCGCTTAATAAATGTCATTATTATTATTATTATCTGTGGGGTGCAGGGGAAGAGTGGGAAGGAGGGTCGGAGACGGTGGAAGGTCTGGCTTAGTGGCAAAAACCCGGCCCTGGGAGCCGGAGGACGTGGGTTCTAATTCCGGCTCCACCGCTTGTCTGCTGTGTGACCTGGGGCAAGCCACTTCACTTCCCCGGGCCTCAGTTACCTCATCTGTCGAATGGGGATTAAGACTGTGAGCCCCACGTGGGACCCCAGCCTTCAGAACAGTGCTTGGCATATGGTAAGCGCTTAACAAATGCCAGAATTATTATTATTAGTAGTAGTAGTGTTATCGGGGGGCACCGCCCCTTCTCGCTCGGAGCCGCCCCCCGGGTTGGGGGTAGGGGTGGGTGTGGGGGTGGCGGGCAGGGCCCGGGGGGACCCGCCCCTCGGACGGCCTGGCTCCAGGAGGTGCCCTTGGGGCCCGGCCCCTACGGCCCCCTGCCCGGCTGAGCCCGCCCTCGGCCCGTCCCCTCCCCACCCCCGTCTCGCCCGGCCGCTGCCCGGCTGAGCCCGCCCCCTGCCCCGCCCCTGCCCGTCCCCCCCGCTGCCCGCCCCCGCCCCCGCCCCCGGCCCGGCCCTCCCGCTGCCCGGCCGCTAGCCCACCGCCTGCCCGGCTGGGCCCGCCCTCTGCTCACCCCCTGCCCGGCCCTCCCGCTGCCCGCCCTCTGCTCACCCCCTGCCCGTCCCCCCCGCTGCCCGCCCCCGGCCCGGCCCTCCCGCTGCCCGCCCTCTGCCCACCCCCTGCCCGTCCCGCCCGCTGCCCGCCCCCCCCCGCTGCCCGGCCCAGCGCGCCCCTCCCCGCTGCCCCCTGCCCCCCCGCTGCCCGTCCCCGCCCCCGTCCCGGCCCTCCCGCTGGCCGCCCCTTGCCGGGCCCAGCGCTCTCCTCCCCCTGCCCCCCCGCTGCCCGTCCCCCCTCCCCCTGCCCACCGCCGGCCCGGCTGAGCCCGCCCTCTGGCCGCCCCTTGCCCGGCCCAGCGCGCTCCTCCCCCTGCCCACCCGGGCCCTCCCTCCCTCCCCCTGCCCACCGCCTGCCCGGCTGAGCCCGCCCTCTGCCCACCCCTGCCCTCCCGCCGCCCGGCTGGGCCCTCCCTCCCCCTGCCCCCCGCCCGTCCGGCTGAGCCCGCCCTCTGCCCCCCCCTGCCCTCCCGCTGCCCGCCCCCTGCCCACCCGGCGGCTGCCCACCGCCTGCCCGGCCGGGCCCTCCCTCCCTCCCTCCCACCCCCTGCCCGGCTGAGCCCGCCCTCTGCCCACCCCTTGTCCTCCCGCTGCCCGCCCCCTGCCCACCCCTCCCGCTGCCCGCCCGGGCCCGGCCCCTGCCCACCCGCTGCCCGTCCCCGCGCTCCCCCTGCCCACCGCCTGCCCGGCTGGGCCCTCCCTCCCCGTCTCCCCCTGCCCACCGCCTGCCCGGCTGAGCCCGCCCTCTGCCCACCCCCTGCCCGGCCCTCCCGCTGCCCGGCCGGGCCCGCCCCCTGCCCACTCCCTGCCCGTCCCCCCAGCTGCCTAACCCCCGGCCCACCCCCGCCTCGGCCCTCCCTCTGCCCATCCCCTGCCCCCTGCCCGGCTGGGCCCGCCCCCTGCCCCCTGCCCCCTGCCCCTCCTCCTGCCCGGCTGGGCCCGCCCCCTGCCCCCTGCCCCTCCCCCTGCCCAGCCGGGCCCACCCCCGGCCCGCGACGGCGCATAAAAAGGCGGGCAGGCAGGCCGGCCGGCCGGCCGGCCCCCTCGCCTTCCCACCGCCGCCACCCCGGGACCCTGCAGCTGCCCCCGCCCAGCCCCGCCCCGGAGTAAAAGTGCCCCCCGAAGTAAGTGCCCCCCGGACCCGGCCATGGCCCGCAAATGGGGCGGGTGCAGGGCGCCCACCGTGGTGGGGCTGCTGGGCCTCATCTGCACCGTCTTCGGCATCATCATGGTCTTCGTCCTGCCCATCCTCGTCAAACAGCTGGTCCACAAGGTAAGCGGGCGGGGGGGGGACGGGGGACCCCGCGACCCCCCCAATCCCTATGGCTAAGAATCAATCGATCGTATTTATTGAACGCCTACTATGTGCAGAGCACTGTATCAAGCGCTTGGGAAGTCCAGGTTGGCAACATATAGAGACGGTCCCTACCCACCGGTGGGCTCACAGTCTAGGAAGAGAGGAGCACCGTGGTCCGGTGGAAAGAGTTCCCGGGCTTGGGAGCCAGAGGTCCCGGCTTCTAATCCCGCCACTTGCCAGCTGGGTGACTTTGAGCAAGTCACTTCACTTCTCTGGGCCTCAGTTCCCTCCCCTGTAAAATTCTAGACTGTGAACCCACTGTTGGGTAGGGACCGTCTCCATATGTTGCCGACCTGTACTTCCCAAGCGCTTAGTACAGTGCCCTGCACACAGTAAGCGCTCAGTAAATACGATTGAATGAATAAAATGGGGGTGAAGACTGTGAGCCCCACGGGGGACAACCTGATTACCTTGGAGGAGGCAGCGTGGCTTAGTGGAAAGAGCCCGGGCTTGGGAGTCAGAGGTCTTGGGAGTCAGGGATGGTGGCTTTGGGCACTCAACAATAGTAAATAATAATTATAATGGGATTTAAAAGCTTAATATGTGCGAAGCACTGTTCTAAGCGCGGGGCGGGGGGGATAAGGTGATCAGGTTGTCCCACGTGGGGCTCACAGTTTTAATCCCCGATTTACAGATGAGTTAGCTGAGGCGCAGACAATTGAGTGACGTGCCCGAAGTCACACAGCTGACAAGGGGCGGAATCGGGATTAGAACCCTTGACCTCTGGCTCCCAAACCCGGGCTCTTTCCACTGAGCCACGCTGCTTTATCAGCAGTTATCTCGTTTGTAAAATGGGGATTAAAAGTGTAAGCCCCACATGGGACAACCTGATTACCCTGTATCAACCCTCGGGGCTTAAAACGGTGCTTGGCACGTAGAAAGCGTTTAGTAAATACCACAATTATTGTTATTACCCCAGCTCTTAGAACAGTACTTGGCACAGAGTAAGGGCTTAACAAATACCATCATTAGTATTATTATTATTAACCGACTACCGCCGGGCCACGTGACCCCCAACTTTAATTCCCACCCTTTGCGTGGCCGGAGGAGTCGGGCTGCTTTTTTAAGTCGGAGCTGCTGCTGTGCTTCACGCTGTGCAGGTGTCCGGCCGGGGTCCGGTCCTGGACATGAGACTGGCCTCCGCAGCCTGGTGCCACCTCAGGGGACGAGCCACTCCCCGGCCCCTCGGAGACCTCAAGTCCGCACAGTGTCCATAAGAGTGAGTGCCCCTTAATCACCCCACCTTGATAGTGCCACCCCCTTGGGAGTGACCGAATGACTGAACTGGACCACGGCCTCCAGGGTCTCGGCATCAAAGATCGCCCAGTTTGATACTGGTGCTCTTTAACTCTAACAGGTGCCATGGTGGTATGCCCCGGGCAGTGCCCATTTCCATTGCTTATGGACTCCTTAAAGGCAGACCTTGGTAGAGAACCAGGAACCAGGGAGATGGGAGGAAAGAGGAGGCTGGGGGCATGCGCTTGTGTGGATGGGCACACGGGCCTTCCATTTAGCTATCCCGGTAAACCTGGGACACGGTCAGACGATCCCCTAAAGAACTGTTTGGGCTCCATGGCCAGAAATCAGCCATGGTGGTATGCCCCGGGCAGTGCCCATTTCCATTGCTTATGGACTCCTTAAAGGTAGACCTTGGTAGAGAACCAGGAACCAGGGAGATGGGAGGAAAGAGGAGGCTGGGGGCATGTGCTTGTGTGGATGGGCACACGGGCCTTCCATTTAGCTATCCCGGTAAACCTGGGACACGGTCAGACGATCCCCTAAAGAACTGTTTGGGCTCCATGGCCAGAAATCAGCCAGGCCACAGGTTACTGATGTGGAAAAGGAGGGAGGCACTGTGGAGGAGACTAATTTCCAGCCCCTTTCCCAGCCACCCAGATAGGGGTTAAGTGAGTTTGCCCAACTTGTGAATCTGGGAAGTGAGACTTGCTCAGGTAACGGGCTGTCTAAAATGTTGGCCACCTGCCTGTATTGACCAGGAGAAGCCATTAATCTCAGGGTCCACTCAGCTTTGGAGCAAGCCTGATTCAGTGCCAGGCACGAGGTTGCCACTTGCATCCGTAGCGGCATTTAAAAGCCATAACAGTAGCAGTGATCCCTGCTTCCCTGGAATTGGCAGTGTGGTCCAACCTCCAACTTCCCATTTTTACTTCGCAGTTCCCAACTTCCCAGAAGAGTGGAGGCACAGTGAGGTTGCCTGCAGAGATGTTGGGGCCACAGATTCCCCTTCCCCCATTTTCCCTTGACAGCTTGGTTGTTCAGACTGCAAGTGGCTGTGTTGCGGGAAGAACCATTAGAACGTCCAGTCCCGTAAAAAGTAACTGAGTGAAATTATTTTACCTTTAAAATTGTGTTCGTTTTAATTAGTGACGATTGAAATGGAAAGGCTTTCTTCTAATTCGAGCCATTGTCCTGACAGGTGAGTTGAAAATAGGTCCGCCAGAAGGCTGAATATGCAAAGCTGAGCCCTTGATGTTGGCCCTAAATACTTTCGCTCGTAAAATTGTAGTGAAAGTAATGCTTTGGGAACTACAATTCGAACACTTTGCTTCTAACAAGACCGCTTCTAACATAAAGAATGAAAAGGAGTCAAATTACTCAAGGCAGGGAGGTGATGGAAGTGTGCAACAAGTGTGTTACTGCACACCCTATCAAGAAAGGTGAGGCCCTTTGAGTAAAACCTTTGAAAAGAATGAGAAACAGAGGGAAAAGAGAAAACAATGCTAGACACTGCAAATGTTGAACAAAACATGAGGTAGCCTTTTTGGATGGCTAGTGGGGCCTGGGACCGTCAGCCCATTGGGTAGGGATTGTCTCTCTTTGTTTTCAGCCCCACAGGCACTTGTAGGTGAAATTCACTGTCAGTGATGTCCCTGAAAATGAGGGTTGACTTTGTAATTCACACCCAGAGGATTTGTTCAGGAAAACCAGCCACCCCTTACTTAAAAATGGTAGCATGTTTTATTTACGGTATGTAAGTGCTTGCTATATGTCCACCACTGTTCTAAGCGCTGAGCTAGATAGGAGTTAGATCATACACAGTCTCTGTCCCACATGGGGCTTACAATCTAAGTATTGGGGAGAACGAGTTTTGACTCTCCAGTTTACAGTTGAGGAAACGGAGACACAGAGGAAAGTTTGGCCAGGGTCACACAACAGGCGAGTGGCGGAGCCAGGATTAGGACCCAGCTCCTCTGACTATGCTCTTCCCACTAGGTCTTGATGCTTTCCAGTGTTCCCAGCTGAACACGTTTGTTTTTTTCCAGCAAACTTTTTCAGCAAACAGTGTATATACCTCAAGTCTGATAGATACAACTTGTTTTGCAAAAACTAAAAACTGATAATCGAGTGTTGCGGCCAAATTTTTGTGGTGCTGCAGGCGTAAAAGTACAGATATAAGGCTTTCCTTTAATGGTGGTTATGAATGTGCCTGTATTCCTTTAGCTAAAACCAGTTTCTGTGTGTTTTTTGGGGTTTTTTAAAAGTCACTTAGTTAATGAAAAGGACAGGTCTATGGGTCTGCCCAACAATGTGTCGGTTTTTTTTCTACTTCCCCAACTTCAGTGTCAGTTAGGATGATGGGAACTTAGGCTAAGGTTTATTTGGCTTTTTCCCAAATACCCCAAAGCAGCCAGATCACTGTCCTTCCCACACAGCCATCCGCTCTCGCCCCTTGCGCAAAGGATGCCCTTGGAAGTTGGCGAGTCCTTGCTAAGTGAGAAAGATGAGGATCTGGCCAAGGTTCTTGTGTTGAAACCTTGTAGCTGAGTCAGCTTGCCCTGAAAAGTTCTTTGCCTTCTTGTGTTAAAATCTCACTCTCCAGTTTTATAATTTAATTTGTCATGAGATTTATCTGCAGTTCTAATGAGTGATAAAAGATAACTAGATTCCCCATTCAATTATTTTTTCAGTGACTGTTGAAGAAACTTAATGTGGGAACTCCAACGATGCATTTATCATTGGAGCCGCAGGCCCAACTCTAAAGGGAAAACAATGTTTTTTTTTAAAATATCTGACAAGATATGACTTCACTTCAGAAATGACAGTGGTTGTGTAATAACACAACCATCACCTCAATTGCCTTTGTACTCTTAGGTTAACTTGATAACTTGGCTGGTCCCAGAATACATTACACTCACCACAATTTTAAGAGCCAGTGGGAGCTAGGGGGAACTCCACATCTTACTTTTTTTTTTCCTCCCAAGTTGACTAATTATGTTCATTTAGCAGCTACTTATTATCCTTGCAAATAGTCTGAGTGATAAGGGAGTGGCTAACATCTTCTGTCAGGTTAGGAGGAAACGCCTGGTCAGTGTCAAGCAAGTGAACCCCATTGGACAATATTGATCTTATTTGCCTTTTTTGTTTTTTGTTTTTTCTCCTAAGGGGGAAATCACTTTCTCCTCTTCAGTCCTCCAATTGAAATGATTTTGGGGGCCATGTAGGTTCCCTCGTCCCCATCTCCATCCCCCCAACTTACCTCCTTCCCTTCCCCACAGCACCTGTATTTATGTATATATGTTTGTACATATTTATTACTCTATTTTACCTGTACATATCTATTCTATTTTATTTTGTTAATATGTTTGGTTTTGTTCTCTGTCTCCCCCTTTTAGACTGTGAGCCCACTGTTGGGTAGGGACTGTCTCTATATGTTGCCAACTTGTACTTCCCAAGCGCTTAGTACAGTGCTCTGCACACAGTAAGCGCTCAATAAATACAATTGATTGATTGATTGATATCAGTAGTTCTGCATGAACAATGTGGGCTTAAACTCGACTCCCCTTCTGAGGGTTGTGATGTCACCTACGGCCCCAAAAATGCGCTTAGAAAAGCCATCAGAATACTGGTCTAGATTTTTCTATTAATTCATACACCTGTATATTACCTGACATGTTCATTCCCCACATTCCCCACAGTGCTTTGGAATTTGTCCGAAGTCCTTTTCGCCCAGACTTACTTTCCTCCCTTCCCACTCCTATGCTTAGGTGATATCTCCAGTTTGATCGAGGTCAAATGCCATGGGTTCACAATTTCATAACCGTTTAGTCCTTACCTGAGTAGGGTGCTCTCTTTCCAAACAGCTTTTCAGTTTTCAGCAACCTCTCTGCTGCATTTTTGTTTCTCTTTCTCCCTTCCTTTCATGTAAATATTTCCCATTTTTGCTCTTAACTAAAACTAGTAGTCTTGAAAGTTTTAGTTCAATAAAAGGAACTTTCAAATATCTGGCAGTACCCCATTCCTTGACTTTAGTTTTGTTAGGGCAATGCAGGGTTATCCTGTCTTTATTGGTGAGGGCAGCTTGATGTCTCCTCTTCCTAGAGAAGAGTGAGTCCCGGAGAGCTGTCCCCACATTTTTTTCAACTTCTAACTATAGAATCTAAGATTCATGACTCGTTAGAAGACACTGTTATATTCCTTGAACCCATTGGTGCCAGATGTCTTTTAATAAGCCTTTAATGAAAGGGTTGGTAGGTGGCCTGTCTGGGCTTATCCTCCTCTGCCTTCTATTTCTAGCTGGGAGTCTGCAGCTCCACCTCCTGTCTTTTTTTTTTTTTTCCTTTTCGTCTTTCTTTCTTTCCATAGCAGTCTTCCCACTTTGCAGCTCCACTATCTCATTTTTTCCCAGGATCTGAAAGCCCCTTCCATCAAGGTGGCTTTCCCTAGCTCAATCTTATATTTCCATTTAGATTTAGGTCTGACTCTGTCCTTTGGAATGCAGCGTTGATGCAGAAAGTGTTACGCTTTTCCAACGCTCTTCCCTGCATCCTGATCTGGTTCCTTCTGACCCTCACTGTCAAGGGAACTTTTTGTTACCCCTTCCGCCTAGGTTCACAAAATTAGATCCCAGGGGTGAGGTTTTTGTCCATCTTGAGACCTGTTTTTCCTAGGTGGTGATTTATCAGGCCTTGTTCTTGAATTGTCCAAAGGAATATGGGCTGCTGAACAGTCTGCTATTTTCTGATTGAAACTAGTCAGGCTCAGTCAGTCGTGTTTCTTGAAGGCTTATTGTGTGCAGACTGCCCTGAATGCTTAGAGTACAATACACATGATCCTTAGGCACAAGGAGTTTACAATTAACTGGTCAGGCTCCTGAAATGAGGGCTTAATTTGGCTCTATTGGCCTTTGGCCTGAGCTCCTGTGCTAGAGCTTTGCAGAACTCCATAACCACCTGTTCTCACTCATTGGTGTACGAGGGAGCCTTTTGCTCGAAGATAAGGTGAATGGAGTCTCCATGGAGCAATGGGATATTCCCAAGTGAACACTGGCAGCGTGCTATGAGAGTGGCATGGCATTAGGAAAACAACTTGTATTTTCTTACTCTTGACTTTCCCACTTCCCCTTTCCCACTTCTTCCTCCCCCGTGACTGTTTCCTCCCTATCCCATGACTTTGTAGCCAGAGACAGTTTTTAAACTTTCCTTTACTTTTGCTCTAAGTGTAGGTTTATTTTTGTTTCTCATCCTTCCTTTAGCATTTATCTTTTCTGGATGGTTTTCTCGTTAGCCCTTACTTATATCCCCACAGATTTTTACATAACACGAAAAAATATCCATCAAGAAAGTCCAGCTACACCATGACCTGTGTAGTTGTTGAGTGGAATTGGAGAAGGGATTAACCTTTGGCTTTCTGCCCAGACAGAAGGAGAGATGGACCCACTTTCTGAGCTATGTGAGTGGTGTCAGGGGGAGGGGACATCAGCAGGCTCTTCTACCAGGGGCTTCCAACTTCCACTTTCTTAGGTTGTCTGTGTTTCATCCCCAGTAATCTAAAGCAGCAGCACCTGAGGGGGAAGCATCATGACATATCACTGAAAAATTATTTGCTCCTCCCTAGAAATAACTTTGTCCTTTTTTTGTTTTGCAGGGTATTTTTAGCACTGACTGATGAGCTGTACAACACTACCTCTGAAAGTTACTAATACATAATAATAATAATAATAATAATAATAATGTTACTTGTTAAGCACGCACTGTTCTAAGCACTGGGGTAGATACAAGTTAATCAGGTTGGACACAGTCCCTGTACCAAATTGGGTTCACACTCTTAATCCCCATTTTTCACAGATCAGATAATAGAGGCACAGAAAGGTTAAGTGATTTGCCCATACTGCAGCCTGGATCATTTTTCTAAAACTTTGTTCTGCACGCCTCAAAAACCTTCAGTGGTGATCTGTTCCTTTCCGAATGAAGCAGAAAGCCATTGGCTTTAAGTCATTCTGTTGCTTCTCTTCCTTAAGTCTGTTCTTTCACTTTCCACGCCCCATCATCATCAATCGTATTTATTGAGCGCTTACTGTGTGCAGAGCACTGTACTAAGCGCTTGGGAAGTACAAGTTGGCAACACATAGAGACAGTCCCTACCCAACAGTGGGCTCACAGTCTAAAAGGGGGAGACAGAGAACAAAACCAAACATATTAACAAAATAAAATAAATAGAATAGATATGTACAAGTAAAATAAATAGAGTAAAAAATTTGTACAAACATATATACATATATACAGGTGCTGTGGGGAAGGGAAGGAGGTAAGATGGGGGGGATGGAGAGAGGGACGAGGGGGAGAGGAAGGAAGGGGCTCAGTCTGGGAAGGCCTCCTGGTGTAGGTGAGCTCTCAGTAGGGCCTTGAGAGGCCATCTTATGCACTTCATTTCCTACCTTGTTTTCTACTCTTCCTCCTTCCTCCTTTGCTCTCTCCCTCTTCAGTTCTGCCAGACAGCATTTCTCTGCATCTTCAAAGGCTTCCCCTGAAATACCACCTTTTCTTAGAAGTTTTCCATGTGTAATCTTTCTTCTCCCCAGTTCATATCCTCTCAATCATCACCTAAATACTTAGTAGCAGTCACAACCACCCAGCCCTGTTGTACATGTTGATAATATATTTTACTATTTAAGCACTTATTTGGTCACCTTTCCATCTTTCCACCTACCTGTGAATTTATTTTGAGTCTATCCTTGCTCATTAGACTGAAAGTTTTTGAAGGCAGGATTTTGCCTCTCGATCAATGGACTTATCTGATCGTATTGGAATGCTTACTGTATGCAGAACACTGTACTAAGCACTTGGGAGAATACAATACAACAATAAGCAGACACATTCCCTGCCCACAAGGAACTTAATGACTGTGAACCCGTTGTTGGGTAGGGACCATCTTTATATGTTGCCGATTTGTATTTCCCAAGCATTTAGTACAGTGCTCTCCACACAGTAAGCTCTCAAATATGATTGAATGAATGAATAATGAGCACTTACTGTGTGCCGAGTACTGTACAAAGCCCTTGGGAGAGTACATTAAAACGGTAGACAGTTTCCTGTCCACAAGGAACTTACAGTCTGTCACTTCTCCAAGAACTTTGTAAAATGCTCTTCACATAACTGCCACTCTAAATAGTACGCTTATTAGCTAAATACTGTTTTTGCTGTTTTTTAACACTTCTGTCTTGCCCCCCAGCCTGTGTTTCAGCACCTAAACTTCATTCCCCAACCCCCTTTTTTTTTTTTTCCTTTCAGCCCTCTAGATAACTACTAGTCCTGATTTACATTTCTCCAGGAAGTTCATGTTTCAAACAAACGTTGCATCTTCTTGGCCTGGAACTCCCTGAAAAGTACCTTGGAAGGATAGGAGTTCCTTAACTGGACTGGAGTTAATGCATGGGCGGATGGGCTTGCTGTCCTTGTTGGGCCAGCCCATCACCCATGAGAAGCAGCGTGGTCCAGTGGATAGAGCATGGGGCTGGAAGTCAGAAGGACATGGTTTTTAATCCTCGTTCTGTCACTTGACGGCTGTGTGACCTGGGGCACATCACTTAACTTCTCAGTACCTGTACCTTATCTGTAAAATGGGGATTAGTGCAGCGAACCGATGGGAACATGGATTGTGTCCAGCCTGACTAGCTTGTATCTAACCTAGCGCTGAGAACAGTGCTTGTCACATAGTAAGCACTTAACAAATACCATCATCATTATCCTCAGAGGCCCTGTGGCTGGGTTGAACTGAAGCTGAAATTGACTGGGGTATAAAGGCAGCTCTCTGTCTTGATTTAGGGGGCTGCAGTGTTTTGAGGTCTGTCTCCCCCCTTCTAGACTGAGCCCGTTGTTGGCAGGGATTGTCTCTATTTGTTGCTGAATTGTACTTCCCAAGTGCTTAGTTCAGTGCTCTGCAGCCAGTAAGCACTCAATAAATACAATTGAATGAATGGCAAAGGGTATGGAATGGTGGGGAGAATTGCCCAACTGAGAGTGGACTCCAGGCTTTGGGGGCTGCACATTGATGGGCTGCTGGGACTCTCAGAAGGCCATAGGGCAGTTATGCACAATCAATCAGTGGCATTTGAGCCCACTGTTGGGTAGGGACTGTCTCTATATGTTGCCAACTTGTACTTCCGAAGCGCTTAGTACAGTGCTCTGCACACAGTAAGCGCTCAGTAAATACGATTGATTGATTGATTTGAGTGCTTACTGTGTGTGTGTGTGTGTGTGTGTGTGTGCGCGCGCGCGTGCACGCGTACACACACAAAACACTGGGCTAACATGCTTGGGAGGATACACTACACCTAGTATGCATGATTTCGGCCCTCTAGAAGCTTACGGTCCTGCAGGGGATGTGATAGTGTCCTCTGGGGAAGTGAGTCCTGAGCCCACTCCTCACTCATCTTTTGTGCTGGGGCACTTTCTTCTTGGGACTAGAACAGATTAGGACAGAAACAGCCCAGACTTTTGACCTGGGCAGGACTCTCTCATGCCCTTTTGTCAATGGAGAATGCTTGTCTGGATTTGACAGACTAGAAGACTATTTTTCCTCTCCTCCTCCAGCTCTTTATCCTTCATTCAGGGAAATCGATTTGGCTCATGGGATTGTTTGCTTTGCTCATACAGAAGGCCATGTGCTGTGTGGCTTCACTATGACATTGGCCTTTTTCTTCAGGCTCAATCTCTTCTTTGTCTCATTTGCTTTTGGCGGAGACTGTTTTGGTCTGTCCTTTTTCAGAGCTTGGCTTTGAGATCCTGACTTTTTTTTCTTCTTTCACTCCCACACCTTGTGTACCTCTATTCATGCTTATATTTATCTTAGTGTTTTCCCAGGCAGAAGCAGGGCCCTGAAGCCCAAACTCCCTGTAGGAGTCTGTAAACTGTCTCAACATTTCCAAATAGGGTGGCCACTGATAGCACTCAAAGTCGAGACGACGCCTGTGATGTCACATGCATTAAGTTGGGGGTACAATGTCTTGTCAAACATGCTGTCTTGTGTAGTTCACAGTTTGCCTTAACCTAGTATGTTTCTTGGGGAGGGCGATTTTCTGATTTCCTACCCCTTCTCTACCCCCCCCCCCCAAAAAAAAAATCTCCAACTTGCTTCTTCTAGTGCTTCTGAACACAAGGTTCATAGGTTCCTATGAACACAAGCATCATTTCAAAGCTGTGACACTTGGCAGCAATGAGAGCGTGGGCACTTACAGCAAGAATATTGGAGGCATTGGGTGCCATATTGTACCAGAGGACAGCCTCCTGAAAATCAGACTGTGCATTGTAAAAACCTTTTCTCCTCAGGAAGAGGTTTATGGAGACAAGAGGAGCAATAGAGGCAGCAGCTGAGAGAGCTGACGAGTATAATAATTATTTGGTTTAAGTGCTTACTATGTGCCGAGCACGGGGGTTAGTTACAAATCACTCCGGATTTGAGTGCTTACTGTGTGCAGGGAACTGTACTAAGTGTTAGGGAAAGTACAGTATAACAGTAGACACTTTACCTGCCCTTAGTCTAGAGGGGGAGACAGACATTAATGTAAATAAATTACGGATGTGTCCGTAAGTGTTGTGGGGCTGGGAAGCACATCAGGGTGATGCAGAAGGGTATGGGAGAAGAGGAAATGAGGGCTTAGTCAGGGAAGGCCTCTTGGGAGGGATATGCCTTCAATAGGGCTTTGAAGGTGGGGAGAGTGATTGTTTGTAGGATGTGAAGAGGGAAGGGCGTTACAGGCCAGAGGCAGGACATGGGAGAGAGGTCAGTGGTAAGATAAATGAGGTATAATGAGTAGCCTGGCATTAGAGGAGCGAAATGTGTGGCAGGGTTGTGGTAGAAGAGCAGTGAGGTGAGAGGAAGGGGCAGGGTGATTGAGTGCTTTAAAGACAAGATAATCAAATCAGATTTACTGTCCCACATGGGGGCTCACAGTCTTCGAGGTGGAGAGAATAGATATTTTTATTCCATTTTGTAGATGATGAACTGAGGCCCAGTGATCCAGAAGTCACTTCGGCTTGCCCAAGCAGGCAAATGGGAGAGTTGCGACTAGAACCCCATCTCCTATCACCCCCTCCTATGCTCTTTCCAAAAGTCCCTGCTGCTTCTCTTGTGCTCAGTCCCTCTTGTCCTGGCTCTCTGAGGATGCAGCAGGACTGACTAGGTTGAGCTGACAGGGAATAATTGTGGCTGAGATCCATCTGCTCAACCTACATGGAGCTGACAACTGAGTTGGGTCTACCACTCCCCTGTGGTCACTGGGATTTCTTCCAGTGATCCAGTGGGCTAGCTTAGCTCGCTTAGGAACTACAACTCTTTGGTCCTTGGCTTCAAGACGTGAGATTCTTAACAGGCCTCACACAGTTAAGCCATTTTATTATGAGCATGTGCCAAGTCACTGTGAAGCTAGCAAATGAAACTGAACTTCAATTAATTACAAAACTAAGATAGAATAGCTCAGTTGTATTGGACCCAACTTCGAAGAAGGTGCACATAGGGTGATAGGAGTCTGAGTGCCAGAGGAGTGGGAGAAGGGCAAATATGGCAGGAAATGTTTTCTCTCACAAGGCATGGAAAGCTGTTTTGTCAAGAGTAGCTGAAGAGCTAGCTAGCTTTTTGGGCTGCATCAGCTCAGTTCCAGGAGAGAGGAAGGAGGTTATGAAAGGGGATGGGAAAGTTGCAAGTAAATGCTAGTGTTCTGAGGACATATTTGTCAAGACCCTTGTATGATTTACTGGGTAAGAGTACCATGTTGGCTTGAGTAAGTGAACTGCGAGGATTTATGGTGAGACTGTTGTTGACCAGTTGACTTTGAATTTACCTTTGGCCTTAACATAGTCCACTTCTGTTTGTTCACTCATGACTACTTGTAATGGGGGATGGAGATATCGTGGACATTGGTAAGCCCCTGATAATGGCCAAAATGAGGTTTGCTGATTGTTTGCTGCTTCTTCCCTCCCAAGCAGTGAATTGCCAAATGGATAGATTTTGGTATGGTCTGGAAGAAAGGAGCAGGTAACTCTCACAGATTGAATACTCAGCTCCCAACTTCATGGAGAGGGGCTCATAAATGTTAAAGGTTAGTAAATTGAAGATTTGGTTCTAGTTGGAGTGTACGTGTTCCAGGTACTGGGTGGAGAAACAAGTTAATCTTCAATTGGAGTAGAGATTTGATGATGAAGTTATACTATTTCTTTAATGGTGTTTAAGCGCTTACAGTGTGTCAAGCACTGTTCTAAGTGCTGGGGTAGAAACACATTAATCAGACTGGATGCAGTCCCTATCCCACATAGGGCTCACCGTCTAGGTAGGAGGGAAACCAGGTATTGAATCCCCATTATGCAGTTGAGGCCATGCTGCTTCCCAGAATGCTACACAAGTGTTTTACACCTTGAGGGCAGATGTCATGTTCTACTCACTAGTGTTCTCTCCCAAATGCTTAGTATAGTACTCTGCAGTGTAGTTGCTCAGTTAATACACACATTTTTTTTTAAAGTGTTAGGTGCATGAGAAGCAGTGTGGTCTAGTGGATAGGGCACAGGCCTGGGAGTTGGAAGGACCTGGGTTCTAATCCTGGCTCTGCCTCTTGTCTGCTGTGTGACCATTCATTCATTCAATAGCATTTGAGCGCTTACTGTGTGCAGAGCACTGTACTAAGCGCTTGGGAAGTACAAGTTGGCAATTTATTTATATTTATGTCTGTCTCCCCCTCTAGAGTGTAAACTTGTTTGTGGTCAGGAAACTGTACTGTACTTAGTATGTGCTTAGTAAAGTACTTTACTTTGAAAGTACTTTAAAAGTAAAGAGCAGTGCTTTGCACGTAGTAAGTGCTTAAATGCCATTATTATTATAAAGTGATCTGCATTCACTACGCACTCAACCCATACTACTGTTTGATTAATTGATAATACCAGTGTCATGGGCTTGTGAGACAGTATGGTGGTGGTGTCATTCATTCATTCAGTCGTATTTACTGAACTACACACTGCTTACTGTGTGCACAGCACTGTACTAAGCACTTGGGAAGTACAAGTTGGCAACACATAGAGACGGTCCCTACCCGACAATGGGCTCACAGTCTAGAAGGGGGAGACAGACAACAAAACAAAACATGTGGACAGGTGTCAAGTCATCAGAATAAATAGAGGTAAAGCTAGATGCACATCATTAACAAAATAAATAGAATAGTAAATACGTACAAGTAAAATAGGGTAATAAATCTGTACAAACGTATATACAGGTGCTGTGGGGAGGGGAAGTAGGTAGGGTGGGGGGGGATGGGGAGGGGGAGAGGAAAGAGGGGACTCAGTCTGGGAAGGCCTCCTGGAGGAGGTGAGCTCTCAGTAGGGCTTTGAAGGGAGGAAGAGAGCTAGCTTGACGGATGTGCAGAGGGAGGGCATTCCAGGCCAGGGGGAGGACATGGGCCGGGGGTCGACAGCAGGACAGGGGAGAACGAGGCCCAGTGAGGAAGTTAGCGGCAGAGGAGCGGAGGGTGCGGGCTGGGCTGTAGAAGGAAAGAAGGGAGGTGAGGTAGCACAAGCCACCTAACTTCTCTGTGCCTCAGTTCCCTTATTCATAAATCGGGGATTAAGACTGTAAGCCCACTGCAGGAAAGGGATTGTGTCCAACCTGGTTAGCTTGTATCTGCTCTAGTGCTTAGTGCAGTGCTTGGCACACACAGTAAGCGCTGAACAAAAGAGAGGAAGAAAAAAGAAATGATGGTATTTCTTCAGCATTTACTATGTGCCAAGCACTGTTCTAGGCATTGGGGTAGATAGAAGGTGGTAATAATAATAATAATAATAATGGCATTTATTAAGCGCTTACTATGTGCAAAGCACTGTTCTAAGTGCTGGGGAGATTACAGGGTGATCAGGTTGCCCCACGGGGGGCTCACAGTCTTAATCCCCATTTTATAGATGAGGTAACTGAGGCACAGAGAAGTTAAATGACTTGCCCAAAGTCACACAGCTGACAATTGGCGGAGCCGGGATTTAAACCCATGAACTCTGACTCCAAAGCCCGGGCTCTTTCCACTGAGCCACGCTGCTTCTGCTAGCCACGCTGCTTCTGCTAGCCACGCTGGTTGTCCCATGTGGGGCTCCAGTCTTAACTTTACAGACGAAGTAACTGAGGCACAGAGAAGTCAAGTGACTTGCCCAGAGTCATACAGTTGATAAGTGGCAGAGCTGGGAAGTGCCAGGAAGGCAGGCAAGAAACTCAGAAACGTGTCTTACTGTGAGTTGTGAAAACCCTGAATCACTTGAAACTTAAAGAGAAGCAGCCATGTCAAAGGAGGTGAATCCTTAGTACAGTAAGAGTGATAATTTAGAGTGAGGAAACAAAGACAAGGTCAAAGTTAATCTTTTTCTATTTAGTGGGGGAAAGCACTGGCCTTGCCCTCTGTTCCATGTCCTGCCAACATACTAGCACAGTAGAGCTGAATGATACCACAAAGGAAGGCACAGGGAGATGTAGTGTGTCTGAAAACAAAACAAAGCTTCAGAGCTTCCCACTCCTGGAAGATGCTTTCTGAATTTAACAAATATTCCTTGTAGCAAGGCTTTTTTTTTTTATTATATGACCTCTCCCTCCATAGAGATTTCCCCAGAACTCTGATTTTAACATTCAAGACTCCCCTTTCAGAAAAGTGAACAAAGTTTCTCAGGAGCCTAGTCATAGCGCAGCCTTCTTGGATCACCTTTTGTCATCGTTCTCTTCATCCACCTTCCTCATCCCCTCTCAAAAGGATTTAAAAGATTAGTTGTGGAGGCTTTTTGGGAACCCCACTCCTGGCTCTTGAACCCAGCATAATGGGAGGAATGGTGCCGGAAGATGCAGGGCAGGGAAAAAAGGAGAAGGTGAAAATATTCAGGACAAATTGGTCTTGTCAACAAGGATGAGAACATCCTTTTTTTCAGTTTTCTCTAACCTCTGCACCATCCCCAAAGGTGAAGGATGGGTGGGAGTGGTGTGTTGGGAGTTGGGCCATGGAGGCTTGATCTCTGGAGGCCACTCCCTCTCCCAAAATGCCATCCAAACAGAGCATCAGCTGTCTCCTTTGCTTCCGAGCATTGAAGGAAGGAATGACCAGTTTTGCTGGGCAAGGTGTTTCAGTGAATGGTATTTAAGTTCTTACTGTGTGCAGAGCACTGTTCTAAGCACCTGGGAGAGTACGATAGGGTTGGTAGAAATGATCCCTCCCCTTTAATGACCTTACAGTGTAGCATTGGGAGTATCCAGTAATCGGACTTGGCTCATTAGCCTGTGTGGCCAACACCTCTCTGGTTCTGGTAACTGGAGCTATTATGTTTGGGAAGGCTGGCATTGGCTGGGACACAACCAGTGATGTCTCAGTGTACTGAATGAGTTCCAGGCAACTGTTCATTCATTCATTCAGTTGTATTTATTGAACACTTACTGTGTGCAGAGCACTGTACTAAGTGCTTGGGAAGTACAAGTTGGTAACATATAGAGACGGTCCCTACCCAGTAGCGGGCTCACATTCTAGAAGGGGGAGACAGACAACAAAACACCACATATTAACAAAATAAAATAAATAGAATAGTAAATATGTACAAGTAAAATAGAGTAGTAAATCTATACAAACATATATACAGGTGCTGTGGGGAGGGGAAGGAGGTAGGGCGGGGGGGGATGGGGAGTGGGGGAGGGGGAGAGGAAGGAGGGGGTTCAGTGTGGGAAGGCCTTCTGAAGGAGGTGAGCTCTCAGTAGGACTTTGAAGGGAGGAAGAGAGCTAACTTGGCGGATGTGCAGAGGGAGGGCATTCCAGGCCAGGGGGAGGACGTGGGCCGGGGGTTGACGGCGGGACAGGCGAGAACGAGGCACAGTGAGGAGGTGAGCGGCAGAGGAGCGGAGGGTGCGGGCTGGGCTGTAGAAGGAAAGAAGGGAGGTGTGGTAGGTGGGGGCAAGGTGATGGAGAGCCTTGAAGCCGAGAGTGAGGAGTTTTTTCCAGATGTGTAGGTTGATTGGTAGCCACTGAGATTTTTGAGGAGGGGAGTAACATGCCCAGAGCGTTTCTGCACAAAGATGATCCAGGCAGCAGTGTGAAGTATAGATTGAAGTGGGGAGAGACGGGAGGATGAGAGATCAGAGAGGAGGCTGATGCAGTAATCAAGTTGGGATAGGATGAGAGATTGAACGAGCAGGGTAGCGGTTTGGATGGAGAGGAAAGGGCAGATCTTGGTGATGTTCCTTTGGTTGACCAGGACTTAAGCTGTCTCTTTTTTTGGGTGAGGTGCTTTTAGAGCTCTGCTTGGGCCAGACCCGATCACATGGATCGGGTCTGGTCCATGTGATCCACAGAGCTGAACCTAATGGAGTCTAGCCCCAGCTTTGGGCAACCTTCTCTTCCTCCTGCTGTCTTACTGCAGGTGGGACCTAGTGGATAAACAAGGCTCATTTGCCTGCTGTGTGACCTTGGGCAAGTCACTTAACTTCTCTGTACCTGTTACCTCATCTGTAAAATGGGGTTTCATTCATTCAGTCGTATTTATTGAGTACTTACTGTGTGCAGAGCACTGTACTAAGTGCTTGGGAAGTACAAATCGGCAACATGTAGAGATGGCCCCTACCCAACAACGGGCTCACAGTCTAGAAGGGGGAGACAGAAAACAAAACAAGTTGACAGGTGTCAATACCATCAAAATAAATAGAATTATAGCTATTTACACATCATTAGTAAAATAGAGTAATACATATGTACAAATATACATAAGACTGTTTAAGAGTGTGAACATTTTGTGGGGCAGGGACTATGTCCAACCTCATTAACTTGTATCTATCCCAGCACTTAGTATAGTGTCTGGCACATAGTAAGCATGGAACTACAGTTAAAAAACCAAACAACTGAGGGAGAGAAAAAGGGATAAATGGACATTTAAATTTGCTTTCTTTTTTAAGGCCTAACAGAGGGAGCATTTAAAAGCATGCGCCTATTCCTCCTGCTGACTCTGCCCCTGCCTTGCCACACAGACCAGGATTTTTAATTGCTACCTTAAATATTAGCTCAGTGGAAAGGAAAATATTCCAAGTTTGGAGAAATTGCATCTCCATTGCCCGTGGAATCGGGGCTGGAGTGGGCTCAAAGTAGCTTGGAACCAAGTTCTTTGCTGTTTGGACCCTCAGCTCTTTTGGCTGTTACTTTGCCAACTTGTACTTCCCAAGCGCTTAGTGCAGTGCTCTGCACATAGTAAGCGCTCAATAAATACGATTGAATATGTAACCTTAGGAATGCTTTGAAGGTAGGGAGAGTGGTGGTCTGGCCTATACAGAGGGGAAAGGTGTCCCAGGTTTAGACTGTGAGCCCACTGTTGGGTAGGGACTGTCTCTATATGTTGCCAACTTGTACTTCCCAAGCGCTTAGTACAGTGCTCTGCACACAGTAAGCGCTCAGTAAATATGATTGATTGATATAGTACCTCTTTCCTCTCCTCCATCTAGAATTGTGGCGGCCCAGGTACCCCAAACCCCTCCTCTCCCAGCCTAAGGAAATGTGGTAAGTGGCCACCGGCTAAAAAAATTGGCCACCTCTGTTCTAGAGGGGTACCTGGATACACCAAATTGGTATGAAGGACTTGATCGGTGTTGTAAACTGGGAAGAATGATCAAGAATATGTGCTAAAGTTCAGGCAGCTTTGTCTTATCTGAGAACTCGGTGGCTTCAGGAAAAAGCTGAATACAATGGCATTTTTAGCTAGAAGGTCTCTTCCCCCTTTGGAGGATGTTTGTGTAACTTATCTAACCTGCTTATTTGCAGAACCTCACAAATAGAGGAGGCATCTGAGCTCTGAACTGGTGATGTCTTTATCAAGCAAGGTTCCCCAGCCCTTGGTTTGCATGGAACCTTTACCCCAAAGTCTGTTTGCAAAGGGAGGAAAGGGAAAGGGGGGTTGGCTTGTACCACCAGAGTCTGGGGCCAAGGGGGAATATCCAAGGAACTCAACATGGTTTAGTGGACAGAGCACGGGCCTGGGAACCAGAAGGACCTGGATTCTAATCTCTGCTCTGCCACTTGTGCTGTGTGACTTGGGGTAAGTCACTTAACTTCTCTGTGCCTCAGTTATCTCATCTGTAAAGTCACTCCATTTTGTGGCTGTTACTTCATCTGTAAAATGGGGATTAAGACTGAGCACTCTGTGGAACAGAGACTGTGTACAACCAATTTACTTGTATCTACCCCAGAGCTTAGTATAGTGTTTGGCACATAGTAAGCACTTAAGTGCCATAAAAAAAAAATCAGGAATATCTTTTGACTTTTTTGGAAAATACAGAAGAAAGGAAAGCCTACATTTTTAGTAGACTTAGAGTTGAAGTTGACAAACTAAGCTAATAATAATTATATTTAAGGGTCAGCTATATAATAATAATTGTAATGTTGGTATTTGCTAAGCGCTTACTATATGCCAACCAATCACTGTTCTAAGCGCTGGAATAGATATAAGGTAATCAGGTTGTCCCACGTGGGGCTTACAGTCTTCATCCCCATTTTGCAGATGAGGTAACTGAGGCAAAGAGAAGTTAAGTGACTTGCCCAAGGCCACACAGCTGACAAGTGGCGGAGCCGGGATTAGAACTCACGATCTCTGACTCCCAAGCCTGTGCTCTTTCCACTAAGCCAAGCTGCTTCTATATGCTAAGCACTGGGGGTAAATACAGGTTAAAATGATTAGACTATGTCTCTGTCCCACACAGCGTTCACATCTTAATTCGGGGAGGGAGAACAGATGTGAGCTGTCTGTGGCATGGAGAGGTTAAGTGATTTGCCCAAGATTATATATCAATATATTCAATTGTATTGAGCGCTTACTGTGTGCAGAGCACTGTACTAAGCACTTGGGAAGTACAAGTCGGCAATATATAGAGACGGTCCCTATCCAGCAACGGGCTCACAGTCTAGAAGGGGGAGACAAATGACAAAACAAAACATGTGGACAGGTAACATCCACCAGTCATGGCCTGAATACAACAGAGGATAATTTGAATGAACTGTGAAGTGTTTTGCTATTACATGTCCTTCCTGAAACTTAGAATAATGCTTTGAACTGAGGAAGTGAGTTAAAGCCCTTGTTTTTCATAGACTGTCTCTTCAAAGGCAGTCAGAAGCCAGTGTTAGGGATTGGAGGTTGTGTATGTGCCTGCATGGGTATGCCATTGTTTACCTGGGTCTCTTGCTGGAAAAATAGGTGAAGTGTTAGTAGAGTTATACACATACTCAAGTTTAGTTTGCAGTGAGTTCCTGCTCTCCCACGGCTTGGCTCAGACTGGATCTCAGGCTTGCAACCCAGGCAGGATTGTCGTCTTTGTTGCAGCAGATGGCACCTGGTTTCTCCCCCTGCCCCCACCCCATATTTTTCCCTCTACTTCTGCCCTAGAGCTTTTTCAGATCTGACTTTGCCCCAAATGTCAGAGCCCTGAGTTTGTGGTCTCAGAAGTAGAATAGAGCCAAATAGTCTTTCTGAGTGTTTAACATTTTGGAGTATAGATTAGTTAGGTCTTGTACCATGATTTTCAGAAACATCTCTTGGTTGCTAATCTTTCTCTTAGTCCTTCTCTTTGACTTACCCCACCTATTCCCCCCAGGGTGGCCATTCTAACCCGTTCATTGACTAATAAACCCAAAGACTCTGTGGATTGGGGAAAGGCTATAAGTGTTCCCTAGCTCTTCACTGCAAATAAGAACAGGAACTCTGCATGCTGAGTTGCATAACTGAATTGGCAGAGGGCACTGAAAGCTTCCAGAAAATGGGTCCCCGACAACAAAAACACACAAACAAAACACCCATACAGTAATCCTATCCCCACCAGCAAAATTATCCCCTCAATAGCTGCATTAGTTATTCCAAACAAATCCAGTTAATTCTGGTGAGCCAAACCCCCCAGCAAATGCCGTCCCCTGATTAGGACTTAGCAAATGGGAAAATGTAGTTGGATTTTGCCCTTTGCTTTTAATCAGCCTGACTGAAAGCTACTGGCCTTTTGCGATGAAAGACCTCACCATGACCTGAAAATAGAGAAAAGATAAGCCAACTCCAATCCAGTGGTGTGGCAAGGGAATGACTATGCCAGTGGGTAAGAAGAGATGATTTCAATTATCTTGGCCCTGGCTAAGGAATGTCTGTTTGGGGTTCCCTTCAAGGCCATGTCAATCCCAAAGCCATGTCAGTGGAATAAAGGACTGGGATGGTGAAATCATCAGGTGAAGGTGTTATCTGGTTGGGACACAAATATGGCCCTCCTACGTAAGAGAAGGTGTCAGAAATCATGATCATTTCACATCCTTGAAAGATGACCCACTTACCACATGTGGTGGCCCTGGCAGTAGCCTTCCATAGGTCAGTATCTACGTTGCCCATCTTCTGTTTCCCTTGGGAACACACTTGTGGCTCATTCCCTGGCCTTCTCAATTGCACCCAGGGACACACGAGGTCAGAATGGACTTGTTTTGAAAAGGCCTTGTTTCAGAATCAAATTGTCGTTCTGACCTTGATGATCAAGGAGCTTCACTACTTAAATGTCACTTTATAAATGGCTCAAAGTGAACTTTCTCATCTATCCAATTAAATTCATTCTTCAACCTTCCTGCTCTCCACGTACTGGGTTTAGAGTGAACTTCACATTACGCTTTCAATAATCAGTCCTAACCCAGAAGCTTTCGCCACCTTTGACTGGAAGAGGAATTTTCCCTTTCTAAGTAGGTATTTGTGTAGAGTTATAAGGGCTGTGTTTCTCTGAAATTTTATGAAGGTGACAAAATGAAAACACTCTTCAGAATCTTTTTTTTAAGCAGTTCAGTAGTGGCAACTACTGATATTTGGGTCTTTGGCCCAGATTTTTCTCTGAGTCTATTTTTGCTATCAGTCAATATGCAGTCAAGTGACTTATGTAAACTCAAGTAGGAAATCTTTTTTTTTTTTTTTTTTTTTGCTTTAAATTGAATAGCAAGAAACGGCTTGAGTCCTCTACCTGTGACTCAGCAGATTTGGCTCACCTATAATGTATTATCTCCTTCACAAGAAAAGTGAAGATTATAAATGATAGATCTAGGACTGGATGGGCTTTGAAAAGTTTAATTAAAGACCCAAGTCTTCTCTCTGGGGCAGAAACATTTTTTGTTCTTTCTTTTATGGGGTTTAGAAACCAATACCGAGAAACTCTGTTGTTGGTTGGACAAGGCCTCTTGAAAAGCCATTGAAGTCTTCTGGCTCTTAAATCCTTTCTCTCTACAAAGCAGAGAGTACTTGAACTATATGGGAAGAAAGCCTGAGACTGGGTGTTGGGAGACAAGGGTCTGAGTTCCAGATCTGATCCTGGCCTGCTGTGTGATCGTAGGCAGGCCAGTTAACCTCTCTGGGCCTCAGTTTCCTCCTCTGTGAAATGGAGAAAAGATTGTTCCTGTTCCCTGTGGGGTTTACAATCTGTGCTCCATCTCATAACCTTGTCTGTACTGCTGCCAGCTCTATCCCTTCTTCCTGTTTCCCATTTGTTTATCTCCAGCTTTCTGATTTTATTATATTTTATTAATGATATGCATGTAGCTATAATTCTATTTATTCTGATGGTTTTGACACCTGTGTACATGTTTTGTTGTCTGTCTCCCCCTTCTAGACTGTGAGCCCGTTGTTGGGTAGGGACCGTCTCTATCTGTTGCCTACTTGTACTTCCCAAGCACTCAGTACAGTGCTCTGCATACAGTAAGAGCTCAATAAATATGATTGAATGAATGAAGTATTAGTGTAGATTTAATAGTTTCCTAAACATTTTAATTAATCCAGTCTTCCTGTGATTAAACTGTTTCCCTCTGAACTGCAATAATCTCTCCTGGGGATATAAACAGAAATGTAAACTGACTGAGATAATCTTATCTCTTTTCATTTGAACATTGAACGATAACTTTACTAGAGAAGCAGCGTGGCTCAGTGGAAAGAGCATGGGCTTGGGAGTCAGAGGTCATGGGTTCTAATCCCGGATCACCCACATAATAATAATAATAATAATATTGATATTAAGCACATTCATTCATTCAGTCGTATTTATTGAGCGCTTACTGTGTGCATACTATGTGCAAAGCACTGTTCTAAGCACTGGGGTAGATACAAGGTGATCAGGTTGTCCCACGTGAGACTGTCTTAATCCTCATTTTACAGACGGGTAACAGGCCCAGATAAGTTAAGTGACTTGCCCAAAGTCACACAGCTAACAGGTGGTGGAGCTGGGATTAGAACCCATGACCTCTGACTCCCAAGCCCGGGCTCTTTCCACTGAGCTACGCTGCTTCTCTGTCTGCTGTATGACCTTGGGCAAGTCACTTAACTTCTCTGAGCCTGTTATCTCATGTGTAAAATGGGAATTAAGACTGTGAGCCCCACGTGGGACAACGTGATCACCTTGTGTCCCCCCCAGCACTTAGAACAGTGCTTTGCACATAGTAAATACTTAATAAATGCCATCATCATTATTGTAATGCCATTCTAAAACATCCTGGCTCTATTCCATGTATGAAACTCTGGAATACTTATGGATGCTTTATAATTCATTTGCTTATAAATTGATGAGTCACAAGGCTCCTGGGTCTTGGCAGTCTTCTGAACTTCCTGGTGGTTCTTTTGAAGAAAAATTGATCTAGTTGATTATAGAGACCCCCCCACAAGGACTAGAAAAATTCGTAACTGACCCAGTTTTTTACCTCCGTAATTACTCTGCTACCTCTTTTTATCTGGTGGCCTCAATGATCTGGCAATGACTTGTCTTCTATGCTAGCCAAGCAGGGCACTGACATTGTTCTGCAGTTGCACTTGCCCTAACAATCCTAAAACGTCATAGGATGTGGATGAGGTGTCTTAGGAGACTTGTTGGCTGTGCTTTCTGAAATAAGAATTTTAGACAGGGCACCCTAACTGGTGGTTGTTAACTGGTACTTTGGCTTTTTAGCTGTATATGGATTTTTGGGTCTCGGGGACCAAACTTAAAGCTGGACCCTCTAGACAGTAAGCTGGTTGCAGACAGGGAATTTTGTTTGTTTAGCAACTCTACATTATATTCTCCCAAGTGCTTAAGATAGTACTGTTCATACAGCAAATGCTCAACAAATCAATCTGTGACTTTTAGACATTTGATATTCGCTTCAACCCGAACCCCACAACTCTTATGTATGTATCTTTACATAAATTAGATATTACAGTTTATGTATTTTTTCAGAAGGTTTGTTATGGGCAGGGAACGTGTCTATTAATTCTGTTTTATTGTATTCTCAATCAATCAACTGTATTTATTGAGCGCTTACTATGTGCAGAGCTCCCAAGCACTTAGTACAGTGCTCTGCATGTAGTACATGCTCAATAAATACGACCGGCCCATTTCAGGACCTAAACTTGGCCTCCTCTAAAATACGACATGCTATCATTTATCCAAAAGAATCAAACACCCGCACGAGCCCTGCTCAGTGATGGACATGGATGAAACAGGATGAGCCAAGCAAGGCAAGCCTACACTGCTCCTGCTCACTTACAGGTTATGATCTAAACAACATTGATGTGAACAAAGGTATAAAAGGACAAACTGTATGAACATTAGTCCCTTCCTTTAGCAGCTCATATGGACAGCATTGACCCAGAGAACTATATCAAAAGATAGGCAGACACAAAGTACGTAATTGAAGATATTTGCATGGTGGCTAGTCTGTCACGGAGGTGGAGAGATTTGACTGTATGCTCCTTGTGGGCAGAAAGAGTTTCTACCAACTCTGTTGTATTTTCCCAAATACTTAGTACAGTGCTCTGCACACACTAAATGCTGAATAAATGTCACTGGGGAAGTGCTGGTTTAGGCAGAATGGCAGGGGAGGGGAAATCCTTTACTCCTCCTGGATAGTTGGGGAAGGACTTTATGAAGGCTGATCCATTAATGGAAAGGAAAATGCTTAGAGAGGAAAGGAAAGGCCTGCCTCTCAGCCCTCTTAAGCATCACCCTAAGATTGAGGAGATCAGATCGAAAAGCCCTAGTGGAAAGAACATGACCCTGGGAATCAGAGGGCCTGGGTTCTAATCCCTTCTCCATCACTTGCCTGTTGTGTGACCTTGGGCAAGTCACTCATCTCTGTGCCTCAGTTACCTTATCTGTAAAATGGGGATTAAGATTGTGAGCCCTGTGTGGGAAAGGGACAGGGACCTGATTATCTTGTTTCTACTCCAGTGCTTAGTTCACTGGATTTTGCATACAGTAATTGCTTAACACATCCCATTAAAGAAATCAGATAAAGGAAAAGGTAAGAACTTGCTATGCAAGATTTGAAGGGGGTAGGTGTCTAGAGGGGTTTCTAGGTGAGGTAAGGTGAGGTAACTAGGCTTCCACTTCACCCTTTATCTGGAATTAATAATAATAATAATGATGGTATTTGTTAAGCGCTAACTATGTGCAAAGCATTGTTCTAAGCGCTGGGGAGGTTACAAGGTGATCAGGCTGTCCCCCGCTCACAGTTTTAATCCCCATTTTACAGATGAGGTAACTGAGGCCCAGAGAAGTGAAGTGACTTGCCCAAAATCACACAGCTGACAGTTGGCAGAGCCGGGATTTGAACCCATGACCTCTGACTCCAAAGCCTGTGCTCTTTCCACTGAGCCATGCTGAATTAGCTCAATTCCTCTTGGTCACCTGAGGGTAAAGATCTTTGTTCTGAAACTTGTGACCTTAGGTATTGCAAGTGGAATCGTGTGTTTAGAGCAATCTGTTTGGCATCATCATTGGAGTTCAGGAGGAGGAGGAGGAGAGTCCAGAGAGGACAAATTCATGATCAGTTGACTCCATAGGAACTAGTGTGAAGGCAGGGAGGCTGCAGATCCTGGTGGAGGAAGCACGAGCCTGGGGGACCTAGGTTCTAGATCCAGCTTTGCCACTGGTCTGCTCTGGGACTTTTAGTATGTCACTTAAGCTTTCTGTCTCTTAATTTCCTCATCTGTGAAGTGGTGACTGTGAAACCCATTGGGTCAGGGACTTTACCTGATCTAATGATTTTGTACAATCCACCACAATGCTTGTCACACCATAACTACTACTTTGAAATTGTCAGGTTGTCCCACGTGGGGCTCACAGTCTTAATCCCCACTTTGCAGATGAGGTAACTGAGGCATGGAGAAGTGAAGTGACTTGCCCAAGGTCACGCAGCTGAAAAGTGGCGGAGTCGGGATTGGAACCCATAACCTCTGATTCCCAAGCCCGGGCTCTTTCCACTAAGCCACACTGCTTCTTTTGAAGCACAATGAGTGAAACAAGTCCATAAGTAACAAGAGTTTCTGGGGGAAAATACTCTTCATTTGGGGCTACTCAGTACCCAGAGACCCCCTTCCTCCTTCCATCCTCCCATCCCCATCACTTCCCCTTCCTCCCTCTGCCTTACCGCCTTCCCCTCCCCACAGCACTTGTGTATATTTGTACATATTACTCTATTTTGTTAATGATGTGTATATAGCTATAATTCTATTTATTCTAATGGGATTGACCCCTGTCTACTTGTTTTGTTGTCTGTCTTCCCCTTCTAGACTGGGGGCCCATTGTTGGGTAGGGACTGTCTCTACATGTTGCCGATTTGTACTTCCCAAGTGCTTAGTACAGTGCTCTGCACACAGTAAGCGCTCAAAAAATACGATTGAATGAATATTGACAGCAAGGCCAGGAGACTAGACTATGCTCCAGATTGAGTGAAGTGGAATCAATCAATAGTATTTATTGAGCGCTTACTGTGTGCAGAGCACTGTACTAAGCGCTTGGGAAGTACAAGTTGGCAACATCTAGAGACAGTCCCAACCCAACAGTGGGCTCACTGTCTAGAAGGGGGAGACAGAGAACAAAACCAAACATACTAACAAAATAAAATAGAATAGATTTGTACAAGTAAAATAGAGTAAATATGTACAAACATATATACATATATACAGGTGCTGTGGGGAAGGGAAGGAGGTAAGACGGGGGGATGGAGAGGGGGAGAGGAAGGAGGAGGCTCAGTCTGGGGAGGCCTCCTGGAGGAGGTGAGCGCTCAGTAGGGCCTTGAAGGGAGGAAGAGAGCTAGCTTGGCGGATGGGCAGAGGGAGGGCATTCCAGGCCAGGGGGATGACATGGGCTGGGGGTCGACGGCGGGACAGGCGAGAACGAGGCATGGTGAGATTAGTGGCAGAGGAGCAGAGGGTGTGGGCTGGGCTGTAGAAGGAGAGAAGGGAGGTGAGGTAGGAGGAGGCGAGGTGGTGGACAGCCTTGAAGCCCAGGGTGAGGAGTTTCTGCCTGATGCGCAGATTGGTAGCCACTGGAGATTTTTAAGGAGGGGAGTAACATGCCCAGAGCATTTCTGGACAAAGACAATCTGGGCAGCGGCGTGAAGTATGGATTGACGTGGGGAGAGACACGAGGATGGGAGATCAGAGAGGAGGCTGATGCAGTAGTCCAGATGTGATAGGATGAGAGCTTGAACGATCAGGGTAGCGGTTTGGATGGAGAGGAAAGGGCGGATCTTGGCAATGTTGCGGAGCTGAGACCGGCAGGTTTTGGTGACGGCTTGGATGTGAGGGGTGAACGAGAGAGCGGAGTCGAGGATGACACCAAGTTTGCGGGCTTGTGAGACGGGAAGGATGGTAGTGCTGTCAACAGTAATGGGAAAGTCAGGGAGAGGGCAGGGTTTGGGAGGGAAGACAAGAAGTTCAGTCTTGGACATGTTGAGTTTTAGGTGGAGGGCAGACATCCAGATGGAGATGTCCTGAAGGCAGGAGGAGATGCGAGCCTCGAGGGAGGGGGAGAGAGCAGGGGCAGAGATGTAGATTTGGGTGTCATCACCGCAGAGATGATAGTTGAAGCCATGGGAGCGAATGAGGTCACCAAGGGAGAGTGTAGATCGAGAACAGAAGGGGACCGAGAACTGACCCTTGGGGAACCCCCACAGTAAGGGGATGGGAGGGGGAGGAGGAGCCTGCAAAAGAAACTGAGAATGAACGACAACCGGAAAGATAAGAGGAGAACCAGGAGAGGACGGAGTCTGTGAAGCCAAGGTCGGATAGCGTGTTGAGGAGAAGGGGGTGGTCCACAGTGTCGAAGGCAGCTGAGAGGTCAAGGAGGATTAGGATAGAGTATGAGCTGTTTGGATTTGGCAAGCAGGAGGTCATTGGTGACATTTGAGAGGGCGGTTTCCGTGGAATGTAGGGGACGGAAGCCAGACTGGAGGGGGTCGAGGAGAGACTTGGTGTTGAGGAATTTGAGGGAGCGCATGTAGACGACTCGTTCAAGGAGTTTGGAAAGGAATGGTAGGAGGGAGATGCGGCGATAACTAGAAGGTGAGGTGGGGTCAAGAGAGGGTTTTTTTAGGATGGGAGAGACATGGGTATGTTAGAAGGCAGAGAGGAAGGAACCAGTGGAGAGTGAGCGGTTGAAGATGGAAGTTGAGGGGAGAAGGGACAGAGCGAGAGATTTCATGAGATGAGAGGGAATGGGGTCAGAAGCACAGGTGGCCGGAGTAGCACTTGAGAGGAGGGAGGAGAGCTCCTCTGAGGATACTGCTGGGAAGGATGGGAGAGTAGCAGAGAGTGTTGAGAACCAGGGTGTTGGAGAAACGGGTGGGGAGTGACTTTGGGGAGGTCGGACCTGATGGATTTAATTTTATTAATGAAGTAGGAGGCCAGATCGTTGGGGGTGAGGGAAGGAGGAGGGGGAGGAACCGGGGGCCTGAGAAGTGAGTTGAATGTACGGAAGAGCTGACGGGGATGATGGGCCTGGGTGTCAATAAGGGAGGAGAAATAGTTTTGTCTGGCAGAAGAGAGGGCTGAGTTAAGGCAGGAAAGGATAAACTTGAAGTGAACGAGGTTGGCATGGTGTTTAGACTCTCACCAGCAGCGTTCGGCAGCTCGAGCATAAGAGCGAAGGAGGTGGACAGTGGCAATGATCCAGGGCTGTGGGTTAGTGGTACGAGAGCGGCGAAGGGAAAGCATAGTTAGCATAGAAGTGGAAACATAGTTACCTCAGCTTAGTCAAAAGAAGGGCAAGAGAAACACCAAGATATGACAATGAAATGAATGCATACTGTTCTCTAGGGTGTGTGACACCTGGGACTACTTGGTCAAGATGAAAGGGTTGGAAAGACCACAGGCAATTGAAAGGTTACACATTTTGTCAACTGTAGAGCTACAGCCCCAGGCTTGTTTCATGGGAGATAACATAAAAAGGCAAACACCTGTGAGCTTACTTGTGGAACAAATGAAAATTTAATGACAAAGCGCCTGGGAACATGAAGTCATCTGTGAGGAGATGATGCACTAAGTGAAATTTTCCAATCAATAAACTTGAGACAGAGTGTCTCTGGTGACTTGCTCATGGGTTTTTACAAACTCTTTACAGGTAAAGATAGCCCAGGGAATAAACCTTTAAGTGGAGATTTATGACATAGGTGGTGGTGAACCTCAAGGGCCCCTGAAAAGGTACAGTGATCCAAGCAGCATAGCATGGAGAGCTGCAGGGAGCAAAGGTATTGGATGATTTATGATACCAAGATGGAGAATTGAAATCCACCCCAAAATGGAGGCTTAAATTGTAATCATTGTTGAGCAGATTGATGACAACCACCCCCAACCTTGATCCTCTAGCAGTATTTTCACACACAGGTAAAGAATCATCATTAGCAGTGTCCTCTTCAAATCTGAAAGGACTGCTATATAGATCTCTAAACTTCCATAATGGGAGGAGAGCAAGGCAAACATCCTAGAATAAGAGTATTAGCAATGCAGATAGTGGCTAGACCAATGGTTCTTAAACCCCAATCCCATGATTTCCCCTTTCCCCTTCTCCCCTCCAAGAATCTTCATTACTCAGTGGCTCACCACCCCCTACCCCAGCCATCACTCTCTCACACACATACACCATTCCTCTGCTGACTCAATCAGTCAATCAATCAATTGTATTTGAGTGCTTACTATGTGCAAAGCACTGTACTAAATAATAGAGTTGGTAGATACATTTCCTGCACTGAAGTCAGGAGTGTAACCAGGCTTCTATGCTATTGAAAAGCAGAGGGAGATTAAAATCTCTAATTTGTTGTGCCCATTTCAGAAATGATCAGGCTTGCAAGTGAGCTTTAGACTGGTCTAGGTAGTGGGGAATAGAGGTGCTGATCGACACATTAGGTTGCTAGAGTTTTTTGCTCAAAGGAGGCTGTGCTAATAAGGGCTACCCAGTGCTAGACTACCTACTAGGGATGGACTGGCCCAGTGGGATATTTTGAGGAGAGGGATGAAATCCCAGATGATGCCAAACTGGATTTCTTCTGGCTCTGTACAACTCCACCCTTAAAAGAGGACAGTTAGTGATGGATCCAGTCTCCCCACTTATTTGCCTCAAACCTCTCTGTAGTAGTGAGCAGGGACATTTTTCAGTAATGGTTTTGGAGCCAGCTGTGCTTGGCTGTTCTTTCTCCCTCACCCTGAAGAAAGACTGGAGTCAAAGCCTAGAGAAATGCCAGGAGGTGGTACTGGTCAGAGGTATTTTGTGGCACACCTGATCTTGATATGTGCTGCTGAGTCTAGGGAAACTGGAAGACAGAGTGTGGGTGTCTCAGCCCAAACCATCACCATTACAGTAAAAATAATTTTAGTGCCTGTCCCGTTGGCAGCAGGACATGCTTACCCCAGATGGCAAGGGGTAGGACTTTGTCTTCATGGACACAGTGCGGAAGAGATTCTCACCAAAGAGTCAACCTGTCAGCAACATCGCCCTTTTTTTTTTTAAATGGTATTAAGCACTTACCATGTGCTGTTAGAGAAGCAGCATGGCTCAATGAAAAGAGCATGAGCTTGGGAGTCAGAGGTCACGGGTTCTAATCCCAGCTCTGCCACTTGTCAGCTGTGTGACTTTGGGCAAGTCACTTAACTTCTCTGGGCCTCAGTTCCCTCATCTGTAAAATGGGGATTAAGACTGTGAGCCCCACGTGGGACAACCTGATCACCTAGTATCCCCCCAGCGCTTAGAACAGTGCTTTGTACATAGTAAGCACTTAACAAACACCATCATTATATTATTATGTGCCGGGCACTAAGTAAGCTCTGTGGTAGATACAAGCTAATAAGGTTGGACACAGTCCATGTCCCACGTGGGGCTCACAACCTTAATCCCCATTTTACAGATGACATAACTGAGGCACAGAGAAGTTAATGACTTGCCCATGATCACTCAGTAGGCAAGTGAGAGAGCCAGGATTAGAACCCAGGTCCTTCTGGTTCCCAGGCCCATGGTCTGTCCACTAGACCGTACTGCTTCTTAGCTGAAGAACAACTCTAGAGGGTCTTGGTCAAGGAGTCGCCCTGCAGGAGATGAGCTTTGATTTGGATTTGCCAGAGGAATGGGATGAAGTGTGATTGAAGTAGTGAGACACTTCATCCCAGAGTTGACTTAAAGTTGAACTTTACAAGATCTTCAACCATGAATGGGGGTGCTGGTAGCCTTTGCTCAGGACTTTATGGTTGCCTGATGTGCAATTACATGGCTTCATGGGCAATCAAAATTAATTGGAAGGAAAATAATCAGTATGCCATGACATGGACTTTAAATTACAGTTAAGTTGCCAGAGTGACGTAACTGCTAGATTTACACTATGTCAATCATTTAATCTCTGTATTGAAACCTGGGGCTATTAAGGACCACTTGATGCTGTTGCTGCCTATATCTGGAAAGCCTATAAACTTTTATATTTAGCCTGTTCTTACTCTTCCTGGTACCTGCCACCTCCAGGAATTAAATTCTGATTTTAACAGCAATCCCTCTGAAAAACTGGTGAGCATGTTCTGAGATTGTGACATAAGGTGTATGCCTTGACATTTCAAAGTGCAATTATAACTCACAGGGTACAGAGAGAGGCTGCCCCCTTTTTACTTTTTTCTTTCTTTTTTTTGAGACTCTTTAAACAGATATGATAAAAATGTCTCATTCAGTTTGGTCTCTTCCTGAACATAAACTACTCATTCCTAAAGACAGATTCAATTCTCCTATGTATTTTTGGGAATATGCAAGTGTGGAAAAGAAACTGCCTTCTTGTCTTGAGTTCAAGTGAAAGGGAGAATTAGTTGGCTGATGCTGGGCAACATTCTAGCTGTTTGGTGACCAGTAGCCTGGTCACATGTCTAGGGTCTTTCCCAATCACTCAATATATGTTTTTTGGTCTTTCCTACACCCAAAACCAGAGTACAGTTCATCTTGGAGAATCCTGATGGAGATATCCTCTGCCTTGCTGATGCTCCCTTGTAGTTTATGCACCACAGCAGTTCTTTGGGGTTGGTTGGGGTGGAGAATCAGACAAATACCTGTTTTCCCTCCTACTTAGACTGTGAGCCCCATGTGGGACAGGGGCTGTGTCCAGCCTGATTAACTTATATCTACCCCAGTGCTTAGAACAATGCTTGACCTGTAGAAAGTACTGAACAAATGCCACTATCTTTATTATTATTATTATTATCATCACTGTTTAGAATTGCCTATTCTCCCTCACCTTCTTATTCTTTTCTTTTTGGTCTTCTTAGACCCATATAAAAAAAAATGGAAGGTTGAAATTTCTTGCTGATGTTTTAACTACAAAGTGGGCCCCTTCTAAGCCTAGTGAGAAATGTGTGCACCTGGTAATTATTAATCAATAGTATTGGTTGATCACCTACTGGGTGCAGATTCTGGACCTCTTGCAAATAGTAAGTACAGTAGATAGGAGAATGGCCCCTGCCTTCATAAGCTTACAATCTAATAGTTCCTATTCAAACAGCTCTGCCCCCAGTGAATTTAATAACAGAGACCTAGATATTCCAGAACAGGGCATGATTATTACTAAGACAGAAAGTGTTAGCCAACTATACCACTGACGTCTGTCAAAGAATTTGTACTACAGGCGGCTTCTTGATTTCAGTCAGAACTGTTGATCCAGTCATTCAATCAGTGGTATTTATTGAGCACGTACTGTGTGCAAAGAGCTATAGTAAGTGCTTAGGAAAGTACAGTACAAAAGAGCTGATAGACCCAATCCCTGCCCACAAGGAGCTTACAGTTTACAGGGAGAGACAGACATTAACATAAATAAATTATGGATAGGAGAAGTAGTATGGTATAAGGATAGGCACATAAGTGCTGTGGATCTGGGGGGCAAATCTAGGTCCTTGAGGGGTACACAGCCAAGGGTGAAGTTGATGCAGAGGGAAGGTTGGATAGGGGACATACTACTACTCTATTAATGATGTGCATATAGCTGTAATTCTATTTATTCTGACAGTTTTGACACCTGTCTACATGTTTTTGTTTTATTGTCTGTCTCCCTTTTCTAGACTGTGAGCCCGTTGTAGGATAGGGACCCTCTCTATATGTTGCCGACTTGTACTTCCCCAGCGCTTAGTATGGTGGTCTGCACACAGTAAGCGCTCAATAAATATGATTGAATGAATGAAATGAGGACTTAATCAGAGAAGGCCTATAGATGTTTAATCCACTCTTTGGATTTTCCCACTGGTCGTTGGTATTTCAGTGCAAACTTAAAGCCAAGTCACCAACCTGACAACAGGGGCTCCTGCCTAGATTCCACTGGCTTTTAACACAAATTGCGATGGTCATGAGTGACTCTGGAACTCTGCAGAACTCCCCCCGAGCACTGTTACTTGTGCCAACCCTTGATGCCTCAAAGCCTGGATGTATGGTGGGAGTAATTGTCTGGTTGAGTGATGCTTGGTAACTCATTTCCGTCCTTCCAAATGACTAGAAATGCTTACTTTGTGTTCCAAAGTAGAAGTCCTCCTGCCTGCTCAGAGGATCTTTCCTTAGGCCCCAGAAGACCAAAGGTACCCTGAACTGTGAGGTAATTTTGGCTGTAAAGAATGTTTTCAATTCACTGCTTCTTTATAGCCCAAGTAGTTAAATGCATCATGGGCAGAGGTCTTGGGGTCATTTCCCCCTTGGCTTCTGTCAAGGCTGGTTGGCTTCTGTAATTCAGAGGAATCCTTTAATGAAGCTGTAAAGTGTAGTATAATAGCATACGTTCTGTGGATTGAGTGCTCCAGGAACTTGATGAATAAAACATTACCAAATGAACACCATGGATCCTTTCTTCTGTTGGAAGGTTTGAGATGAATTTATTAGTGGTATGTCATCCATGCCTCCTGCTGCTCTCCTTCTTGCTCCTAAGGCTGTTATCCAAGGATTTAATTTTTTGTTTGTTAAATAGTATTTATTGTGGACCTACTGTGTGCAGAGCACAGTCCCTGCCTTTGGAGCTCACAGTTTAATAGAGGATTAATCACTCTTATTTATTGAGCACTTAACAAGTGTAGAACTGTAGCGGGAGGCAGCATGGCACAGTGGATACAGTACAGGCCTGGGAATCAGAAGGTCATGGGTTCTAATCCCTGCTCTGCCACTTGTCTGCTGTGTGACCCTAGGCAAGTCGCTTCACTTCTCTGTGCCTCAGTTATCTATAAAATAAGGCTTGAGACCTTGAGCCCCACATGGGACAGGAACTGTGTTCAACTTGATTTGTTTGTATCCATCCCAGTGCTTAGTACAGTGCCTGGCACGTAGTAAGCACTTAACAAATACCATTATGATTATTATTATTATTATTTTTATTACTGAGACTTGGAGGAATACAATGCAACAGTTGGTAGACATGATCCCTATAAGCTTACAAAATATAGGCAGACACAAAATACAAAAATAAGGTGGAAACAAAGTGAAGTGCTCTCAACAAGAGTGTGGAATAAATGGAGTAATGTACTCAAAGGCATACAGTAATACCAAGTGTGGCTGTTAAGAGCAGGGGTAATTGAAAGACTGTAAGTTCATTGTGGGCAGGGAGTATGTCTGCTAACAGTTGTATTTTACTCTCCTAAGTGCTTAGCATCAGGCTTTGCTCATAGTAAGTGCTCAGTAAATACCATTGAGCGATTGAAATTATTTGGGCAACGCCTTTAGATGAGGTGGATTTTTCTGGAAAGCTTTGGAAGGGACAAAGTCTGATAGATTTGAGAGATGAGGGAGTTCCAATCAGGGAGGTAGCTTGGAGATTGGAGTCTAGAACAGTGGTACAGGGAAAAATGGTTAGCTTAGAAGAAGCTAAGAATGTGAGCTGGGGTATAGTGGATGAAGAGAGATTATTTGTAAGAAGCAGAGAACTGTTGGAAAGCTTTGAATCCAATAGTGAGAAGTTTCTGCTTGATGTGGAGGGGGAAATGGGTAGCTTATTGGAGGGTTTTTAAGGAGTGGAGAAATCTAGTTATGGGAAGGCAGATTTAAAGCTCTCTGAGGGCCACATATGTCCACATATGTCATTATTTTGTAACTATTCATAAAACAGACTGACAGTAAATGAGACTACCTAATTATCCACCAGCTAGTGAGTTGGTTGAAATTTGTTTCACACAGAAAAGTGCCTAAATTAGTTTGGAAGGGATGCCAGATTTCCTGCTGCCTCTTGAGAGCTAGGGTTTTTAGTTTTGCTCAAATTTGGAACCCAGTAACTGGAATCTGATCTTTGCCAAAAAGAAACTTCTATTTAAGAATCTAAATAAAGCACAATCAGACAATTCGCCATGTTGGTTGTCTCCTGATGTCTTGTTACCTGACCTTCTAATCTGATCTTTGGCTCCCTCAGGGGCTGAGGGGAGAGGAAGCTAAACAAGAAAAAACTCATGAAATGCTCCTGTCCTTTCTCTTAAACTGATTTTCTTAAGTCCTATCTCTGGTCCTCAGTACGTCATGCAGACTTGTAGAGTACCTCCATTTTTTAATGTTTTGTTGGGGAACTTCTGGCCAGGAGGGAGGAGGGCAGTGCCCACAGGGTACCTGACTGGATGAAAGCACTGGAATGGCTTGTTGGGGGAGGCATGAATATAAAGCATCTGGGCCTTCGGTTTTTCTGTCAGAGAAATAACTGCCTGATTTTAATGAATTAGACTTCAGTTCTATTATCTATTGTGTCAGTAACCAAGGCTTGAGGGGAAAAAGTTATCTTGGATCTGCAAGACTTTCCTCTAGTTCTTTCTAGAGAAATAAACTTGACTTTCCAGAGAAACATCCTGAATAATAATCACACTGAAGAATAGACTACCTAATAGAATTGTTTGAGGTCTCGCAATTTTAACTAGGCCTGGCAATCTAATCGAAAGACTGGTTTTCTTAGTGAAGAAGCATATAGAGTTGCTATGTGGTAGGGGTGGGTTGGGATTGCTCAGTGCAGCAGCTCTCGGGCTCAATCAGAGCAACCTGGAGCTGAAAGTTTCCTTTCCTGCTTCAGACTTGCAGAGGGTGAGGTTGATGAGCCCATCTGTTTTGCCATTTGTAGAATGGAGATGGCTTATTTGGAGAGTATCTTAGTACTGAACTGGGGTAAAGGCACACCTAGAGTAGCTGGGTGAAGTTGTATTTAAAGTTTTCTAGATCACTTTATAGGTTTCAGATTTCTTTTTCCTGTTCATGGTTTTGGTATTCTCTCAGCCTTACTATGTGCCAGACACTGGGATAAATACAGGATAATCAAATTTATTAAATAGAAGATGGCATTAGGGGACATGTCAGCACAGTCTGAGGAGCTATTTTCAAAAGGTTCAGGCAGGATAACACTTGAAAATGCTGTCTGTCAATTGTCTCTTTTTTTAGATCTGTACAGTCACTTCTGTGCTAAGTTGGGGACTTCATTTGCCTTCTGAGAATAGCTTTGGTTTGAATTCTTTCAAAACAGCTAATCTTTGTATCGATGGCGTATAATTTATTGCATGATTGGACTCATAAATTAATCAAGGTTGTTCTTAGGATAACTCCATATTAGGTATCTCCTAAGGGTAAAAATTATTTTTATTGAAAAAGTAATATGAGAAGCTGGACTCAGTTGAATGTCTGTTGACTTGGAAAAATTTCTATAACTTCTCCCAGAATCACCCCCAAATATCTCTCTCTGTCTCTCCCTCCACTTTTTTTTTTGATTGCTCTATTTCAAGGGTTGATGATTGAACTCTGAGAAAACTTTCTTGAAACTCTCTTTGGATTCTTTTGATCTCTATTCTAGGAACTAATCGTCCCCCAAAGCAAGCTGATCCTCTAACACGACTCTTAATGCTGCCCCAAGTAGTCGGTTTCTGACCTTTGGAGGGTAGGGGCCATTTGACTAAATTATGCTTTGAAGGTCACCAATTCCCTTGAGGCTTTAGTCTGTCATGTCTGATCCATCTTTCTGAGGAGGCTGGGCCAGGGACAAGCTGGGCCGTGTCCAGCGTGGCTGGAATGGATTAGTCGGGTATGTGTTTGAGTACAGAGGTCGATCTGGCATTATGCAAGGAGCAATAGTCCTGGTGGAGGCAATGGACTTCCAGACAAGGGCAACCCATTGGCTGACTGATGCTGAAGCCCCATTATTTCCCACAGTGCTGTCTCGGCCCTGCCATGGGAGAGGCCTAGGAGGAAGTATAATCAGCACCTGTTGTCCGCCATGCTTAGCGTACTGAATTCAAGGAGTTTAAAATGTTCATCTGAACATTCAGCAGCTTTGAGGCTGCTGAATATCTTACTGTCTTTGTCCAGATGTTCCCTTTTAGGTCACTAATATCCCGGAAAAATCACAAGTGTTCTGTCACTCTCTGCCCTCTCCCCGGACTCCACGGAGTCCCTTGTAGCTCATTCAATAAACTGATCTGATTTCATTTGACTTGCTAATTGAAGTGGAAATTGCCAATTGTCTCCAAGACTTATGACATCAACGGTAGGCTCTCTTCCCCTGCCTCTCACCACAGTCATTTTGTTAAACACAGTTTTCGGTGGTTGTTCCGTATTCTGCTAACTGCCCACACAATTGTATATTTATATTTTAATTGATAGAGAAGGAGAGTAAGTCCACCCATTTTTCTGCTGCTTTGTCAGGGCGAAAACCCCCTAGACTGCTCTGACTTTAAATCTCAAATTTTGTGGTGTGGGACATGTTTAGGAGAACCAGTAAACTGCAGAGGTAAGGCAGCACAGATGATGTGCTTGGATGATTGAGTTTGACTAAATTGACTCTAAAAGAGCCTTTCCACGGGCTGGCTATAATGCTGTTATGAGACAGTAAGAGAGGCCAGGTTTATGTGAAAGATGCAAGTTACATAATATATGATTACTAACGTGATTCAGGCTGTTACCACTGTGCACAGTGGTGATTGTGTGAATTTGCTGGGGAGGGAAAACTGGCAATAAACAGCTTACTTTGATGTTTGGTGTGTTGTGTGTCTTTCCCCCTGCAGAACGTGAGGATCGATCCCAACAGTTTGTCTTACAACATGTGGAAATCGATCCCTGTTCCTTTCTACTTGTCCGTGCACTTCTTTGAAGTCTTGAATCCAAACGAGATCCTTAAGGGAGAGAAGCCCTCTGTCCGGGAACGGGGACCCTACGTTTACAGGTATGTACCCATTGCTTTGCCCACAGTAAGCGCTCAATAAATATGATTGAGTGAATTGCTCAGGCGAGCTGTGACCACCAGCTCCAGACAGAGACACTGACTAATAAGCCGGAAGATGAGCGGAAATGGTGGACTGGAGCAGGAGACCATTCACCCCAGATCCAGTCAATTGGTATTATTTACTGAGCACCTACTATGTGCAGAGCACTGGATTGAGTCCTTGGGATAGTACAGTAGATTGTAAGGCTATTATGGACAGGGAATGTGTCTGCTAATCCCATAGTATTGTGCTCTCCCAAGTGCTTAGTACAGTGTTTTGCATGTAGTAATTTGCTCAATAATTGTCATTGCTTGATAACAGAGTTAGTAAACCTGATCCTTGCCCTTAAGGAGCTTACAGTCTAGCAGGCCAAGGCCACTAGCTATCATTTCCCTTGGATTGTCAGCGCCTTTATTGTTATTATCGTAGTAAGCACTTACTATGTGTCAAGCACTATTCTAATTACTGGGATAGACACAAGTTCTCCAGTCACGCTGGGGAAGCAGTGTGGCTCAGTGGAAAGAGCCTGGGCTTGGGAGTCAGAGGTCATGGGTTCTAATCCCGACTCTGCCACTTGTCAGCGGTGTGACTTTGGGCAAGTCACTTCACTTCTCTGTGGCTCAGTTCCCTCATCTGTAAAATGGGGATGAAGACTGTGAGCCCCACGTGGGACAACCTGATCACCTTGTATCCCTCCCATGTTTAGAACAGTGCTTCACGCATAGTAGGTGCTTAACAAATGCCATTATTATTTAATCAATCCCACATGGGGCTACCAAAGTCCCTTCCCTGGAGGGAGGGACTTGGTCACTTCTGCTTTGTATTCTGGAGTTTGCTTCAGTGCTCTGCAAACAGCAGGCACTCAGTAGGTGCTGTCGATGGTGATGATTCTCTCCAGGTCCCTCTTCTCATGTCCCCAGACTTTCTTCTGGGCACCCTAAGCTAAGCATTAGGAGATCAATCAGTGGTATTTGAGTGCTTACTGTTTGCATAGCACTGCAATAAACATCTCTACACCCCTCTCCCCCCAAGCAGAAAAACCAGAAGTTTGTGCAAAGGGAAGCTTGCTGGGTTTGAACAGTTACTGAGATTATACTGTGAAGATGTTCTGACTGGCCATCCATTGGTTTGATTTGAGAATGGTAGGGAGCCAAGTGATAGCCACTGGATCCAGGTAACACCCACAGGCTGGGGGGATCTGATGATGACCTGCTCCATTCAGGGCAGGGAGCCCAGAGGCCCCATGCTGCTTAACCAAAAATAATAAATAACAGTAATAATGGCATTTGTTAAGTGCTTACTATGTGCCAGGAACTGTACTAAGTGCTGGGGTGGATACAAGCAAATCAGGTTGGACACAGTCCTGGGTCTATGTGGGGCTCATAGTCTCAATCCCCATTTTACAGATGAGGTAACTGAGACACAGAGAAGTGAAGTGACTTTCCCAAGGTCACACAACAGACAAGTGGCAGAGCCATAATTAGAACCCATGACCTTCTGGCTCCCAGTCCTGTGCTCTATCCACTACGTCATGCTGCTTCTCTCGGCTTTGACCAGACCTGGGCTTTGGCCAGAAGCACGTGACCATATAATTCACGACAAAAGGAGTCAGTTCCTAAGGAATCTGGAGCAATTGGACATGTGGGAAGCTCAAGCCAACAGTCTGAATCAGGGTGGCTTGCTTTTACATCGGAAAAGAGGCTGCTGAACCATTCCATGGAAGGGACATTTGCTTTGCACTCGGTGGTCCCACCTACCAGCTTGGTCTGTGACTTATGTGCAGCTCCACTATCCCCAGAATGATTCTGCATTCATTCAGTCAGTGGATGTATGCTAAAGCTTCAAGATCCTGAAATCAGAATTGGAGGAAGTGAACGGCCAAGCTCCTTTACTGCAAATGGCCTCTGTGGTTTAAGATGAGTGTTTGTTTTTTCCTATAAGTTTTAAGGAAGCGCAAACTTAGCAGGACCCTGACTTCAAAGCTATCTGTTAATCTTAAAGCCTGTGGACAGGAAGAATGTTTTCTCTCTCTGTTCTAATGGATTCAGTTTTTTTCTGTTTTGACCCAGAGAATTTCGGCTTAAGGAGAACATCACCTTCAATGACAATGACACCGTGTCCTACTTGGAGTACCGCAGCTTTCATTTCCAACCTGACATGTCTCAAGGATCAGAAGATGATTATATCGTTATACCCAATATCCTCGTCTTGGTGAGTCTTTGCTACAGAATTCCAAGAATGGAGTGGCAGATAAACAGATGGGGGCATCAGGAAAGTTCTTGCAGAAGGACGATCCGTCCTCCTCCGGACACCACAGCAAGGCAGTAAATGGACTCCAAATTGAATCCCCAAATGTCTTCCATGAAAAGTCACTTCCTGCCTTCCATTTAATCAATCTATCATATTTATTCAGTGTTTATTGGGTGAGGAACATTAAGTGTTTTGGAAAGTACAACAGAGTTGGTAGACCTGATCCCTTACCATAAGGGACTTACAGTCCACAGAAGGAGAAATCTCCAGTGGCTACCAGTCAGTCTGCGCATCAGGCAGAAACTCCTCACCCTGGGCTTCAAGGCTGTGCATCACCTCGCCCCCTCCTACCTCACCTCCCTTCTCTCCTTCTCCAGCCCATCCCGCACCCTCCGCTCCTCTGCCGCTAATCTCCTCACCGTGCCTCGTTCTCTCCTGTCCCACCATCTACCCCCAGCCCACGTCATCCCCCGGGCCTGGAATGCCCTCCCTCTGCCCATCCGCCAATCTAGCTCTCTTCCTCCCTTCAAGGCCCTACTGAGAGCTCACCTCCTCCAGGAGGCCTTCCCAGACTGAGCCCCTTCCTTCCTCTCCCCCTCGTCCCCCTCTCCATCCCCCCCGCCTTACCACCTTCCCTTCCCCACAGCACCTGTATATATGTATATACGTTTGTACATATTTATTACTCCATTTATTTATTTTACTTGTACATATCTATTCTATTTATTTTATTTTGTTAGTGTGTTTGGTTTTGTTCTCTGTCTCCCCCTTTTAGACTGTGAGCCCACTGTTAGGTAGGGACACTCTCTATATGTTGCCAACTTGTACTTCCCAAGCGCTTAGTACAGTGCTCTGCACACAGTAAGCGCTCAATAAACACGATTGATTGAGAAAGGCCTTGAATTAAAGACATTTTATCTTAAGGCAGAGTGCCTGTTTGGTGTCCTCGTAGCATTTGTTAGGGTGGGGTGCGTCGTAATTGGAACCCAAGCAAGGCCACGGTCTAAGTCTAGAATTCTGAAGCCAAGGACACGTGCACCACAACCGGTGACCTCTCCCTTGCTCATCCTCCACACTGCAGCTTAATGAATCTGTTTTGGGGAGCTCATTTGGGGAACCACTTTCTAAACACAACTCTCTTGTCTTATGCCGTCGAGTCGTTTCTGACCCATAGCAACACCATGGACACATCCCTCCCAAAGTGCTCCGCTCTCCATCTGCAATTGTTCTGGTAGTGTATCCATAGAGTTTTCTTGGTAAAAATATGGAAGTGGTTTACCATTGCCACCTTCCGCGCAGTAAACTAAAGTCTCCACTCTCGGCTCTCTCCCACGCCACTGCTGCCCAGCGTGGGTGAGTTTTGACTTGTAGCATATTGCCTTCCCCTCTCTAGCCTCCTCCCAAGCTACGAATGGAATGGATAGGTCTCTGCTTGACTCTCCCTCCTTTAGCCGAGACTGGTAGACTAGTGGAAACTCTCCAGGTGCGACCCTGAGAGGGGAAACACAGTTCACCATCTGGTAATTGTTGTGTGTGCCTTGGCTTGGAATGGTGTAGGCCATTCAAGGAGCACTAAGAAGATAGAAAGAGCCATCTCTTGACTTCCAGAATGTTCCTCCTAGCATTGATAAATGTACGGTTCTGCGCAAGCTACTGTGGCCTATCTCTCTACAGTAGTAATAATTGGGGTATTTATTAAGCACTTTGTGAATATGAGGGACAGGGACCATGTCTAATTCCTCCCTGTGTATTCTCTCTTAGAACAGAGCTCTACACAAATTGCACAATAGATACTATTTATTAATATGTGCCAGGTGTTGTATTAAGTGCTGGGATAGATACCAGATAATCAAGTCAGACCCAACTTTGTCCCATATGGAGCCACAGCTCAAGAGGGAAGGAGAACAGGGTTTGAATCCCCATTTTGCAGATGAGGGGACTAAAGCACAGAGAACTGTGGTGGCTTGCCCTAGGTCACACAGCAAGCAGTGGTGGAACTGGGATTAGAAACCAGGTCCTGTGATTCCCAAGGCCCGTGTTCTTTCCGTTAGGCCACATTGCTTCTCTGTTTCCCTACCCTCATTAGGGGCTTGAATATTGACTGAACTTGAGTGGATTGGCACTAAAGTAAAAGCCAGCTGCTTCATCTTTGGCATCTTATATTAATGTCTATCTCCCCCTCTAGACTGTAAACTTGCGGCAGGCAGGGAATAGGTCTACCGACTCTCCCAAGCACTTAGTACAGTGCTCTGCACATAGTAAGCATTTAATAAATGCCCTTGACTGATTACCAACTCTGTTATATTGTACTCTCTGGAGTATTCAGTTCAGTGCTCTGCACACAGTAAGCACTCAATAAATATGATTGATTGATAGAAACTTAAACTTAGTGACCTAACTGTGGTTTAGCTGATGAGAAAGAGGATCAGCTGGAAGAGGAGGGGTGGAAAAGAGGAGAGGATTGGCCATTTCCTTCCTTATGGAGGATGGTGTCTGCGTTGCTTGCTGTGCTTTGCACTCAGTGAGTGCTCAATAAATACGATTGAATGAATGCTTTCTCATTCACATTTTGTTCTGCTGCCCTGCTTTAGGGTTCGGCCGTCATGATGGAGCGGATGCCTCTTCCTTTGAAATGGTTAATGAGCTCGACCTTCAATAGCTTCAATGAGCATGCTTTCATGAACCGCACTGTGGGGGAGATCATGTGGGGCTTCGAAAATCCTTTGGTAGACCTTCTCAACAAATATCTTCCTGGTATGATCCCGTTTAAGGGAAAGTTTGGCTTGTTTGCAGAGGTAAGTGAACTCCTGGAATAAGTCTAGGTGAAAACAAGGGAGGTTTGTTGTAGCTGTACCTCCTGTATGACTCTTCTGTTACATAGACTTCACATACATTGTACCAAAGAAAAAGCCTGAAGAAGCATTGTACACCTTCCCTTCCCAGTAGGATTATTTAAGTTTTGTTACAGAGGCAGCCACACAAACCATCTTCATGTCTTATCCCTGGCCTGCTGACTGTGGCTGGCAGTCACTGGCCTGCCAGCTCACGGTCAGTGTGAATCCCACTTCCCATCTGAGATTGCCTGGTACAGATTTTACTTCGCTGCTTGAGGGTAAGGAAATCAGGACTAGAGAAGCAGCTTGACCTAGTGGAAAGAACGTGGGCCTGAGAGTAAGAGGACCTGGCTTCTAATCCTGGCCCTGCCACTTGCCTGCTGTGTGACTTTAGGCAAGTCACTTAACTTTTCTGTGTCTTCGTTTCCTCGTCTGTAAAATGGGGATTGAATACCTGTTCTCCCTCATAGGTAGACTGTGAGCCCCATGTGGGACAAGGGACTGGGCCCAGTCCGATTGTGCTGTATCTAGCCCATCACCTAGCAAAGTGCTTGGAACAAAGTACTTTACAAATACCATTATTATTGTAGTAATTATTATTATTACCCATGATGATGATCAAATAATTTCCTGGTAAAATTAGAGATGGTAATGTCACTAACTGCCTGACCTAGAAAGAATGGTCACCAAAGCTTGTTACTAGTTGAAGTTTGCATCCTGACTGGTCTGCTTTCAATAGAGAAGTCAGTCAATAAGATGGAAAAGTGACAAACATAGAACCTTCATCCCTGTAAAACTAGAATCAGGTTTTGGACTTTTTTTACTGGTGGGACTTTAATCCTGTTTGGTGTGTGTCTCTCTATTCTCACACAGCTCAACAACTCCAATTCCGGGTTGTTCACTGTACATACAGGTGTAAAAGACTTTAGCAAAATCCATTTGGTGGATAAATGGAATGGGCTTAGCAAGGTAAGGCGTATGCAGTTCATTTGTCTTCTGTAAATTCTCTGGAGGGAGGCCAAAGTTGGTTGGGACTGGGGTGAGAGTTGCCACCTTTAGAAGAACAGGAGCTGTTCACTTAAGCACTAAATTTATCAACAGAGAGGTGGACACAGAGGGCAGGGTCTCTCTCTTTTTGAAGGATTTATCTAGGATAGAGAAGAAAACAGATCCATATACCACAGCCAGTGTGTGGTGGGCATTTGAAGTATTCACCTTAGATAGTCTTCCTCACTCAGGTCTCTGTTCTATTAATCAAGGAGAAGTATGGCCTTGAGGAAATAGCACAAAATTAGGAGTCAGGACACTTAGGCTATAAACCAATTGCCTTCTGGGTGAAACTTCCCCTGCCTGTTTCCTCATCTAAAAATGGGAATTAAGTATGTGGTCTCTCTTCCCCTTTATATTGGGAGCTTCACGTGGGGAAGGGACTGTTTCTGATCTGATTGTGTTATATGTACCCCAGTGTTTAGTACAGTGCTTGGCATGTAGTAAGCACTTATTATTATTATTATTATTATTATTATTAACAATAATAATAGTGGCATTTATTAATTGATCTAGTGACTTTTCTGCAGGTAAATTACTGGCGGTCTGATCAATGCAATATGATCAATGGAACATCTGGACAGATGTGGGCTCCCTTCATGACTCCTGAGTCTTCCCTGGAATTCTACAGTCCTGATGCCTGTCGGTAGGGAATCTGAAACGCAGCTGCATGATCTGTGGAAGGGCACAGGATCTCTTGTTCCTAAAAAAAAAAAAACCCAAAACAAACCACCATTGCATTGGGGGAGCAACAAACCTCTTCGCCACTTAGTCTCTGTGTGTATCTCAACTTGCCTACCTCCATCGTGACTTTTGTGAGGTTGGATGTTTGCAGCAGAGAGATCTCCCAGGCTCCCCTGGAGGAGAGATTCTTGGACCACCATCCCTTCATAAATTAACTGAAGTTACGCACGGCAGTTTCATCAATGACTGATTTCAGTGCTTTCTATTTTCCATTGTCCAGGTCATCCTTAAAGACTGCCAAACATTTCTAAGCTCACACCTGTGTTGCCCATCCACCTCTGCACTTAGTCACCCTGCCCCCTCCTACCTCATCGCGCTACTCTCCTACTACAACCCATTCCGCACACTTCACTCTTCTAATGGCAACCTTCTCATTGTACTTCCATCTTGTTTATCTTGCCACCAACCTCTTGTCCACGCCCTGCCTCTGGCCTGGAGCACCTTCCCACTTCATATCCAACAGACAATAACTCCCCTTACCTTCAAAGCCTTATTGAAAGCGCATCTCCTCCAAGAGGCCTTCCCTAAGCACTCCTTTCCTCTTCTCCCACTCCCTTCTTCATTGCCCTGACTTGCTTCCTTTATTCATCAACCCCCACCAGCCCCACAGCACTTACATGCATTTCTGTAACTTTATTTATATTAATGTCTGTCTTCCCCTCTAGACTGTAAGCTCATCGTGGGGAGGGAATGCGTCTGTTATATTGTGCTCTCCTAAGCACTTAGTACAGTGCTGTGCATGTAGTAAGCGCTCAATAAATATGATTGACTGACTGGCCTGCACAAAACTCTACACATCTACCCTTGAATTAAGGTGGGGTTCATGTTCACTCGAGAACCATAGCTTATGTGTTTTCCTAGTGGGTGTTAAATTTCTATGTCACCTTCCAGAGTGTTTACTTTTGGGACACGTTCTTATAATAATAATAATAGTAATAATAATAATAATAATATTTGTTAAGCGCTTACTATGTGCCAAGAACTATTCTAAGTGCTGAGCACTGATCTAAGTTCTTATTCCCGTGTGCTTCTCCCTTCATGCTTCCTTTTTTGTTGAGAGTTTTTTGGGGTGGGCTAGCCTCAAAGAAAGAATTTAGGGGAGCTGAAGATCAAGAAAAATAGCTCTGGTTTTACAAAGTGGAAGAAGCATTGACCCAACATATGGCTGCAGAACCTTAATCACTTTATCAAGCAATGGTATTTGAGTGGTTGTTGTGTACAGGACACTGTACTAAGTGCTTGGGAAAGTGTAGTATAACTGAGTTGATATATCTGTTTCCTGCCCAAAACAAGCTCGCCCTTGCACTTGTACATATCTGTAACATTAGTTTATATTGATGTCTGTCTGTCTTCACCCACTAGACTGTGAGCTCATTGTGGGCAGGGAATCTGTTCACCAACTCTGTTATATTGTACTCTTCCCAAGCACTTAGTATAGTGCTCTGCACACAGTAAAGTGCTCAACTATGATTGATTTATCGCACCTTGGCATCACTGTTACAGTCAATGTTATTAGCAGTTCAGATTATCTTGGACCACTTGATAATGATGTTCTTTCCATTCTTCTCTCTAGGTCCATGAAGCTTGTGTATAAGCAATCTAGAGATTTCAGTGGGATGCCAACCTTCCGATTTGTAGCACCTAAAACCTTATTTGCCAATGGAACAGTATACCCACCCAACGAAGGCTTCTGTCCATGCTTACAGAGTGGGATTCAGAATGTCAGCACCTGTAGATTCAGTAGGTATAACTGTTGGGGTGGCGTGTGTGTGTGTCCTTTGATTTTTACAGGGAAGAGTTCTGAGTATTTAACCAGAATACAAGACTGTGTCAAAATACACATATGTTTTTAAGTACTACTGTAAACGGTGTTATAAATTTAAAGTACCAACTGAACAGTAATAACTAAAATGCACTTGTTTGTGGTTTTTTGATATGAAATTTTTTTCCTCTGACTCCATAGTTTTCTGTGAATGTATCCTATTTATAGACATCGTTTCTGCTGAACTCATTTTGAACAAAATCATTTCACATCTTTGAATTCCAGAATTATCACTAGGGTTTCCAAATCCATGTTTCTTAGGCCACTGTGGTGACTTAAAACTTACTCTAGCTTATAAATCTGGTAAAACGTAACTCAAATGAGTACTAGCAATATGGAAATACGTTTAGAAGCACCCTGTGAGGTGCTGAGGAATATGGACATTGATTCTGCTTTTCAGTCCAGGTCATAGGTTTGTTTGGTACATTTTCCTATAAAGTCTGTATCAGTGAAATTGATTTTGCCAAAAAGCACCCTAAATTTACTTGATTTAAGTATATTGAAGGGCAGGGTTCTGCTATACTTCCACACTACCTCTTCGTATTGGAGAGGAAGGAGGCTTTTGGTGCCTATTTATACATATCTAGACTGTGAGTCTGCTGTTGGGTAGGGACCGTCTTTATATGTTGCCAACTTGTACTTCCCGAGCGCTCAGTGCAGTGCTCTGCACACAGTAAGTGCTCAATAAATACGGTTGAATGAATGATGAATATCTGCATGCATAGAGTTTCTCCCAAGATGGGAGAGTCCCCCCAAATGGCTGCCCCATCTGACTTGCCCTCTTCATCTGCTCCTATAGCTGGCTCTGCCAAGACCCCTTAGAAGCTAAAGAAACCACCAGTCCACAACTTTGACGGTTCATCCAAGTTTTTGTGCTGCTTGAAGATAAGCCATTGCCCAATTTATGAATTCTCCTGACTCTGACGTTTTTGATTTATGAAAGGGTCTCTTTTACATTGGCTTGTGCTCTATGGTTTGACATACCCTGCGCATCAGATCTCATTCTTTGGACATTTTGTCTGTTTTCAGATGCTCCCCTCTTTCTCTCTCATCCTCATTTCTACAACGCTGATCCTGTCCTGGTTGAGGCTGTGAACGGACTCCACCCCAACGAAGAGCAGCATTCACTGTTCTTGGATATCCATCCAGTAAGATGACCCCAGGGCCCCTTTCTTGTCACTGAAGATAATCCCATTCAAAGGTCTCAGCTGCTGCCAGGAGAGGTGCTTCTTCCGCATCCTGGCACATCTTGCTGCCTTGGAGTCGGGAGGAGGGTTATCCCTGGCCCCCAGACTTATTAAATCGAGCTTTAAAGGTGTGGTCTGCTAATTGGATAATGCAGGAGGCTTTAGAGTTACTGGCAATAAAGTTTGGTATATGGGCCAGACTCCATAGTACAAGGATTTTAAATTAGATAGAGAATATCAAGATTAGAACGTAATAAAACCATAATTCAATTAACAGTTGTTAGCCCGGGATTCCACTTTGAAGACCAATTAGATAGAGATAACACTCTGGCTTTTTATTATGACGTGCTATTATACTTTGCCATTGAGCCAAGACAGGAGGGTTCTGACAGAGATACTACTTCATGGGCTGGAAATTATAGAACATGAACCTGATAAACTTATTCCTGGGGAGTCCAAAAGGCAAAATCCAAAGCCTTTGCCCCCTTCTATTCCACTACCTGCCAAGTATTGGAGCAACCACTACTGCCAAGCACCACTCACATTGGAGCTTCTGATTTAGAACTAAAGTAGCAGCATGGCATAGTGGATGATGATGATGATGATGGCATTTATTAAGTGCTTACTATGTGCAAAGCACTGTTCTAAGTGCCGGGGAGGTTACAAGGTGATCAGGTTGTCCCACAGGGGGCTCACGGTTTTAATCCCCATTTTACAGATGAGGGAACTGAGGCCCAGAGAAGTTAAGTGACTTTCCTAAAGCCACACAGCTGGCAATTGGTGGAGCCGGGATTTGAACCCATGACCTCTGACTCCAAAGCCTTTGCTCTTTCCACTGAACCACTGAGCCTGGATAGAGCAGGCCAGGGAGTCGGAAGGTCATGGGTTCTAATCCTGGCTCCACCACTTGTCTGATGTGTGACCTTGCGCAAGTTACTTCACTTCTCTGGACCTCAGTTGCCTCATCTACAAAATGGGGATTGAAGCTGTGAGCCTCTCGAGGGACAGGGACTGTCCAACTAGATTTGCTTGTATCCACACCAGCGCTCAGTACCATGCCTGGCACATTAACAAATACCATCAATATTATTATTACTATTGTTGTTGTTATTATTAATAATAATGTTACAGGTTTGGAAGGTGGGGTATTTCCCAAATAGGATCAACATGGGGTAAATATGTAGACTTTTTTTTTTTTCCCCCTGAGCTGTTGGTTCCAAATTGGTTTCCAGCATTGACCTCTGGGGTCTCTGATAACACATGTTCTTAATTCTTTTTTCACACAGTTCTATACCCTGATGACTGTACTCCTACTGTAACAAAAAAAAAAAAAAGAGTTGTTTGGGGGCTTATGGAAGTTGAGATACTTCCCCCCAAATCCTTTTGTTCCAACAGCAATAAAAAGTCCTCCCCAATTTTTTCCTCTTTGCATCAGCTGAGCTTTGGACTAGAATATTTAATTAAATTCATTCATTCAGTCATATTTATTGAGTGCTTACTGTGTGCAGAGCACTGTACTAAGTGCTTGGGAAGTACAAGTTGGCAACATATAGAGACGATCCCTACCCAACAACGGGCTCACAGTGCCACACCATCTTAACTTGAACTTTTCCCCCATTTTGGCTTTTCTAGCTCCTGTATCAGAAGTGGCAGGACCTAATAATCATTATTGTATGTGTTAAGCACTTACTATGTGCGAACCACTGTTCTAAGCACGAGGGTAGATACAAGGTAATCAGGTTGGACACAGACCCTGTCCCACATGGGGCTCACCGTCTTAATCCCCATTTTACAGATGAGGTACCTGAGGCCCAGAGAGGTCAAGTGACTTGCTCAGGGTCACACAGCAGACACATGGCAGAGCCAGGTTTTGAACCCACATCCTCTGACTCCCAGAACTGTGCTCTTTCCACTAGGCCATGCTGTGTATTAGGCTGATGGTGCATTGATAGTAGTTTCACTGATAAGAGTTGATTTTATGAGAACTTAGGTGCTGACTGAGGGATGTATTTTTTTTTTATGGAATTAAATGCTTCCTATGTGCCAGGCACATAGCGCTGAGATAGATACAAATTAATCCCCTATTACTGATGAGGTAACTAAGACACAAAGGAGTTAAGTGATATATCCAAGGACACCCAGAAATCAAGCGGTGGTGCTGCGATTAGAACCCAGGTCCTTCTGACTCACAGCTTTGTACTCTATACACTGGGGCATGCTGCTTCTCCTGATAAGGATTAAATATTAACTTCTTGGGAATGGAAGAGATGCACTCTCTGACACTTTGTCTGGAATCTTGCTCCAAGGAGTCAAGTGCTTTCTATATAAGAACACTTCAGTTGGAGCCTGAATTTAAAATGCGAACAAAATCGCATTGTTTTATCTTTCGTCTGCAGGTCACTGGCATTCCAATGAAGTGCTCCGTCAAGCTGCAGTTGAGTTTATATATAAAAGGAGTCCAAGGGATAACGTAAGTTTGAATCCTCTAGCTTGCTAGGAAGCAGAGTAAAGCTTTTCCTTGTCCCTGGAAAACGCATGGTGTACGGTGAACTCCACATGTGCCAGTTAGGATGGTTCTAGATATTCAGTCCACTTTTTTGGGAATAAGGGAAATTTTATCTCATTGTTCTCCCTCTCCTCATCCCAAATTTGACATGGAAGTTGATAGGAGCCTGTGTTCATAACAGAATCAAGGAGGAGTTGTGATGTTGTTTATTGAATGCCCATTTGGTGCTATGCACTGTCCTAGAGAGTAGTACAACAGAAGAGACAAGTACAACAGAAACAAAACCTGAGACCCATTCGCTGCCAAGGATTGACACTCTAATGGGAGAAGGGATGATCTACCTGGGCTCAGTCTGCAGCAGAGCTGGCTGCCAGGAGTTCCTGAAAGGCCCAGACTTCATCAGATTGGCCACGGGTGCATTGTAACCAGTGTTCAAAAGGTCACTTGGACATCTGCTGGGCTAATGGCATTGTAACCAGTGTTCAAAAGGTCACTTGGATATCTGCTGGGCTAATGGCATTGTAACCAGTGTTCAAAAGGTCACTTGGACATCTGCTGGGCTAATGGCAGCAATGCTGCCACCCTGCCGTCTTCCTTAGCCCCATCCCCAGATGGCACTGGGGGTGACCAGGGAACACCCTCCGCTTGTGGAAGGAATACTGCAATGGGAGTCTTGATTCTCCCTCTTCTCCCCCAACCATCCAATTCTCGAAGTCTGCAGAAAGGGCTCTTAGTGAACTGTGAGCAAGGCTCGAGCAGTGATTGTACACTGCTAGACTGTTAAGACATTGGCAGGGCAAAAGATTCTAGCTGGGATGGAGCTGAAGAGAGCAGTTAAGAGGGAGACAATTTCCACAATCAATCAATCGTATTTATTGAGCGCTTACTGTGTGCAGAGCACTGTACTAAGCACTTGGGAAGTACAAATTGGCAACATATAGAGACAGTCCCTACCCAACAGTGGGCTCACAGTCTAATTGAGCTCACAGTGGGCTCACAGAATTTTTATTCATACCTGAAATGTATTTACATTAATGTCTGCCTCCCTCTCTAGACTGTAAGTTCTTTGTGGGCAGAGAATCATAAATCCAATAACTGTAAATCTTTGTTTAATCGGGAGACAAATAGGAAGCCCTTGGAGGCTTTTGAAGTAATAATAATAATAATAATGGCATTTATTAAGCACTTACTATGTGCAAAGCACTGCGCTGGGAGGTTACAAGGTGATCAGGTTGTCCCACGGGGGGCTCACAGTCTTAATCCCCATTTTACAGATGAGGGAACTGAGGCACAGAGAAGTTAAGTGACTTGCCCAAAGTCACACAGCTGACGATTGGCAGAGCGGGGATTTGAACCCATGACCTCTGACTCCAAAGCCCATGCTCTTTCCACTGAGCTACGCTGCTTCTCTAGAGAAGGATAGGCTTGGTGTGGCATGGAAGGAAATGATCTGATCACTGGGAAGGAGGGCAGAGTGAGGAAGGGAAAGGCCTGAGACAGGAGATCAGTAATGAGAGGGTTGCAAAAGTCTAGGCAGGAAGTGGAAAGGTTTTGAACCTGAATGGTGGTCATAAAGAAGAGAAGGGGGCAGATCTATGAGATACTGTAGACTATAAACTTCTTGTGGGCAGGGAATGTCTTTACCAACTGTCATGTTTTATTCTCTAGTGCTTAGTACAGTGCTCTGCACACAGTATTCAATAAATGCCATTGAACTTGTAGGGGTTTGAGCAACTGAATGTGAGGAAATGACAGAGATGACAAAGATGCAGACTTCTGGAACAGGGAAAAGGGAGGTGATTGCAGTGGGGAAATGAGGAATATGAGAATTTTAGAGGGAAGAAAAATGCAGTTTTAGCCTAAATCTCAGGTGTAGGGTTGGGGGCAGAGGAGGTTCACTCTGTAGGAGGAGCACTGAGATTATAAAGTGGGTGAGAGGTGAGGGCTGGTAAGATATTTGAGAGTTTATTTGCATAGAGGAGACTTGGTGGTCACTGAAACCACTTGCTCCCCAAGGGAATGAATATTAAAGGGGAATATTAGAGGATCCAGAACAGCACAGTGTGGCTCTCACACACAAACACACACACACACAAATTCAATGGGGAGGGAAGAATGAAGAGCAGGCACACAAAGCTGAGAAGCCAATAGAAGAGGATGGGAACCAGAACCACTGCTGGAGAGGATTTCTGGAAGGGAGGAGTAGTCAACTCACAGGTGCAGTCAAGAAAGATTAGGACCAAGCTGAGCCCATTAGACATAGCTTAGTTTGTTCCTGGTGTTTCTTTCTTTTGACTTCTTGGAAGCATTCCCCAATTCATTTTTACTCTCCGCTTATTCATTCAATCATTGTCAGATTTATTGAGCGCCTACTGTGTTCAGAGCACTGTACTAAGTGCTTATATCCACCTCCCCATCTCCCCAGCAGTTGTGTGTAACCTAACCAAAATCTCCCATAGCCTTTTCGTACATCACATACCCTATTACTTAAGCACTAACTCATGTACATAGCCTCTTTTTTTTCAGTGGGGTCCCTTGAATGCTTACTGTGTGGTGACCGTTGTACTAAGTGCTCAGAGTACAGTATAATAGAGATGGTAGACACGTTCCTTTCCCATAACAAGCTCAAAGTCTTGAGTCTACAGTCAAGTGCCCAAAGCGTATGGATCCAAGTGCGTAGACGATGCAGAGGGAGAAGGTCAGGGAAAAAGAGGGCTTAATTGGGGAAGACCTCTTATAATAGTTATGGCAATTGTTAAGAGCTTGACAATCAATAGTATTTATTGAGTGTGCACTGTACTAAGTGCCTGGGAGATGTGCCTCTAGACTTTAAGGTCCTTTGGGCAGGGAATATGCCTACCAAGTCTGTTGTATTCTTCCAACTGCTTAGAGCAATGCTCTGCACACAGTAAGTGTTCAATAAATACCATTGATTGTCAAATGCTCACCCAATGTATTTGAATGTCCATCTCCTTTGCTAGAGTGTAAACTCCTTATTTTCAGGGCTCATGCCTAATGATTCTAATATATTCTTCCAAGAACTTAATAGAGTGCTTGGCATAGTCAATAAGTATTTTTTGCAGTATTCATATAGATATTTATGCTCTGTTTAGTCATACCAAGAACCAGTCATCTAGGGAAAATAGCAACTTTTTATAGGCAAGTATTTTTATTTTATTTTGTGTGAACACTTTTGCCAATGAGAAGGATGAGAGACTGGTAACCCTTTCATATTTGGAATGAGGAAAAATATTTTCCCCATTAAAAAAAAGTTACTCTTCCAATTAAACATTGGGTAACTTCTTATGAACAGTCCTTACTTAATAATGTATTTCCCAAGAAAGAGCTTTAGAAATTATAGATACAGTGAAAGAACCAGAATTCTCAGGCTTCATCTTTGCTGCAACAAAGCAAAATAACTCAGGGTCCTGGGGAATTGTTCCACTTAAAAATATGCTCTGTAGAAACAATTAAAGCTTTAAACACTTGATGTATATCTGGGGAACTCAAACGCAATTTGTCCTTTCTACCTTTGTTTTATGTGTTTTCAGGCAAACAGGGAAGATCCAACCAGTAATTTTGCCTTTGCTTTGGTTTGGAGAGGTAAGTTCATATCTCTCTTTCTGTGCTCTGGAAGTAGAAATGTACTGTGAACAGAACACGTGGAAGGGGAGCAAAGCAGAGCATCTTTGCTGTGCACACAGTGAGTACTCAGTGAATGATTGATAGAACTCAGCAGTAGTGTTTAAAACAACCTAGGAAGGGCAGAATTACTCTCTCCAGCTGATTTGGTCCCTTCACTGAAGTCAAGTCAGGAAGATCCTACTAAGTGGGGCTTGGCCCCTGCTGTGGAACTGATCAAGCAGTGGTATTTGAGTGAGTGCTTATTATGTGTACTAAGTGCTTGGGAGAGTACAGTAGAGTTGGCAGACATGTTCCCTGTTCAAAATGACCTGGCTACTGGGTGGGAGGGCAGGGGGGTGCCCTTTGGCAAAGGAGCGACAATCTGCTTCTAAGCCATCTGCCTCATATGGTTTGGCTGCCTTTTTCTTTATAACAATAGTAAAAATAATAATCGTGGTGGTATTAATGGTGTTTGTGCGTGTGCCTCGCACTGTACTGTTGAGGCAGAATAGACACAGTCCTTGTCCCATATGAAGCTCACAGGCTGAGGCAAGGAAAGCGGGTATTTAATCTCCACTTTACAGATGAGGGAACTAAGGCTCAGAGAAGTTGTCTCTCCAAGGTCACAAAGCAGACAAGTAATGGAGTTGGGTTTAGAACCCAGGTCTCCTGACTCTCAGGCCTGTGTTCTTTCTTTCCACTAGGCCTGGCTGGTTCACCATCCTCCTAGGAGATTAGCTCAGTACATGTGTTCTGTTTTCTGAAAGGAACAATTTAGTCCAACTCTTCCCTCCTGGACAGGCCTCTATCCTGGCGGTCGAGGGCACCCCTGAGGCTTCTGCTCCTGTCCATGGGATACTGCCCACTTGTGATCTGAGCCTTTGATTGCTCTGCTTTCTGGAAAGCAAATTTGAAGCAACTTCCAATCAGCAAAGCACAGGAAACTTCCTTTTTCCTCCCCTATAAAAGTCTGTTGCATGCCACTTGCTTATTCCCCCTTAAGCTATTTTTCACTGAAATCCCTGACCTCTGTTGCCCCCCTCCCCTTCATGTTTGCTTTCATAGCTTCCCTTATCAGTGCTACTCACATTATAGTGGTTCTTTCAAAGGTCTAAGTTCATATTTGGCTTGAATCTTAACTTTGATGATTGAGTTTAGAAATACATTCCTCAGGTTGCAAGAGTAAAATTATCATCTTTTAAAAAACAAATTGAAGGTGTAAGTTCATTCAGCCCACTCTCACTTATCCACATATCAGTAATGAGGATTTTCACCTCTCCAAACCCTTTCTTTCTTGAACCTGAATTCAAGTAACTGCTGGTCAGAATTTTTTGACCATCTGTTCATACTCTTACCAGTCCTTATGGGATATTTTATATTAATACTGTATTTGTTAAAGCACTTACTATATGTCAAGCTCTGTTTAAAGCCCTGGGGTAGATACAAATTACCAGGTTAGACTCAGTCCCTGTCCTCCGTGGGACCCACAATCTAACAAGGAAGGAAAACAGGCACTGAATCCTCACTTTACAAGTGAGGAGACTGAGGCTCAGAGAAGTGAAGTGTCTTATCCAAGGACACACAGCAGACGAGAGGCAGAGTAGGGATTAGAACGCAAGTCCTCTTACTCCCAGGCCCCTGTTTTTTCCACAAGGCCACACTGCTCCCCTTCTCTGTGAATCAGGTAAACTGTGGTTATCATGGCTCTCTGAGCCATTATGGCTGCTTATGTACACCCTCACCTTGTCCTGCTTTTGAGGCAGAGTGGTGTGGTCTGAGACTTCAGAGGGGAAACAGGTGGGCTTATCTTGGGATCCTAGCAAATAGCTCCCAGTTTCCGCAGCCCAACTCCCCTGTAACTGCAACCGGATGCAGTTTAACCAACCCATACGCTTACATTGTGGTTGTGCGGAATGCTCCCTGGACCCCATCCCTGAATCAAAAAGAATCCCTAGCCACTCCAGACTAAAAACAATCAATCAATCAATCAATCGTATTTATTGAGCGCTTACTATGTGCAGAGCACTGTACTAAGCGCTTGGGAAGTACAAATTGGCAACACATAGAGACAGTCCCTACCCAACAGTGGGCTCACAGTCTTAAAGGGGGAGACAGAGAACAGAACCAAACATACCAACAAAATAAAATAAATAGGATAGAAATGTACAAGTAAAATAAATAAATAAATAGAGTAATAAATATGTACAACCATATATACATATATACAGGTGCTGTGGGGAAGGGAAGGAGGTAAGATGGGGGGATGGAGAGGGGGATGAGGGGGAGAGGAAGGAAGGGGCTCAGTCTGGGAAGGCCTCCTGGAGGAGGTGAGCTCTCAGCAGGGCCGTGAAGGGAGGAAGAGAGCTAGCTTGGCGGAGGGGCAGAGGGAGGGCATTCCAGGCCCGGGGGATGACGTGGGCCAGGGGTCGATGGCGGGACAGACGAGAACGAGGTACAGTGAGGAGATTAGCGGCGGAGGAGCGGAGGGTGTGGGCTGGGCAGTAGAAGGAGAGAAGGGAGGTGAGGTAGGAGGGGGCGAGGTGATGGAGAGCCTTGAAGCCCAGGGTGAGGAGTTTCTGCCTGATGCGCAGATTGATTGGTAGCCACTGGAGATTTTTGAGGAGGGGAGTAATATGCCCAGAGCGTTTCTGGACAAAGATAATCCGGGCAGCAGCATGAAGTATGGATTGAAGTGGAGAGAGACACGAGGATGGGAGATCAGAGAGAAGGCTGGTGCAGTAGTCCAGACGGGATAGGATGAGAGCTTGAATGAGCAGGGTAGCGGTTTGGATGGAGAGGAAAGGGCGGATCTTGGCAATGTTGCGGAGCTGAGACCGGCAGGTTTTGGTGACGGCTTGGATGTGAGGGGTGAATGAGAGAGCGGAGTCGAGGATGACACCAAGGTTGCGGGCTTGTGAGACGGGAAGGATGGTAGTGCCAAAACAATGGGTCTGTGTCTTCCGAGTCAAGCTGTTGGCACGGAAGAGGATCCTTAGGTTCCTTGCTACCCTTCTCTCTGCCAGAGAACACTCTGATATCCTCTGCTTCCCCTTCATTACCCAAAATACCAGCATCTCTGAAATATACCCAGTCCTAAATGTTCAGAATATCCAAAGCTTTTTAAGGGTTTTCTTGCCCTTGTCTACATTCTATCTTGTTTTCATAAAGGTAAGGATGGGGGATTTGAAAACTTCAAAAATTGGGCTATTCAGGAGATCCACTAAATCCTAATGATCCATGAAAATCCCTCCTGAAGTCCACATCGCCTGAAACATTCACTGTTTGGTAATGACTTCTGTCACTTTCACTATTAATCTTTTTTACCAGAACCTCTAAGCAAGTTGCAGTGTAATTTGCAACTTTCTAGACTGTAAGCTCCCGTTCTAGACTGTAAGCTCCTGTGGTCAGGGAATATGTCTATCACATTTGTTGTTTAGTACTCTCCCATGTGCTTAGTACAGTCCTCAGCACATAGGAAGCGCTCAATAAATACCATTGACTGACTGGAGTTTCTTTTTCCCTAACTTTGCCGAGGGGCAGTGAAATGCTTGATAGGAAAGAGAAACAAAGGGGCTATATGATTAGCTTCTGAATAATTAACAGTAACTGTGGTATTTTCTTAAGCACTTATTATGTTCATGGGTTAGATACCAGTTACTCAGATTGGACACAGTCCCCGTCCCACTTGGGGCTCGCCACCTGAGAGGTAGAACAGGTGTTTCATTCCCACTTCCCAGATGAGCAGACTGAAACACAGAGAAGTTAAAGTGACTTGCCCAAGGTTACCCAGCAGGTAAGTGTCAAAATTGGAATTAGAACCCAGGTCCCCTGAGTCCCAGACTTGTGCTCTTTACACCAGGCCCTGTAACTGAGTTGTTTAGTCCATGAAATGACTTTATCTATGCAGATCAAGTAGTCTCCCATGCGGAATGATCCTTTCTTGTGTGTTTTGCTCCAGAGTGCAGTGATGAGTGGCAAAACCTTTAACACATTCTACACTCAGCTGGTGTTGTTACCCA